>NW_012267252.1:15069010-15084321 GCF_000151885.1 Dipodomys ordii
GGGGTCGCGGTGGGCCCTCGGGGGCGCCGGGCCTGCCCGGGTGGCGCCCCCCTTCGTTCCTCCCGGCGGCCTGAACCTGTTCATTCCCCTCCCTCCCCCCCGGAAGGTGGCTCCGAGGGCGGCCCGGCCCTCCCGGCGGGACCCGGTGGTCGCCTCCTCCCCTTGACGGGGACCGGGAATCGGGGAGCACCTGGCCGGACGCCCCCGGGCTCCCAGACCGTTAACCTCCTTTAAAAACAGAAGGTGGTCAGCGTTCAGCAAAACGGGGGCCAACGACCACACACGCCGGTCTGTTTTGTTTTGTTTTGCTTTGCTTTTTAGAGGGGTGGGGCTAGCTGGAGGGGCAGAGGTGCGGTCAGGTTGGGGGGGCTGGATTGAGGGGCTGGAGGGGCAGAGGTGCAGTCTGGCTGGGGGGGGGCGCAGGGGGCCGGCCCGGCCGGTTTCATGGCCGTGCTGGCTCGTGCTTCCTCAGGCGACACCCCAGCACCCCTCCCTACCCCCACCCCCATCGATTGATCGGCGATAGGAGATTGGTGGGTTCGATGAAGTTTGCTTTCAACAGCTTCCAAGCTCACCAGGCCAAAGCCATCTGTTTCCTTTTTTGTCTAATAATGCGCTTCCTGGACGCTCTTGGGTATATCCTGAAACTGTGCTCTTTTGAGGAAATAGACCCAGGCAATAGAGGGACATTATTCAATATCCTAACAGACTGAAAAGCCAAAAGAACCCTAAAAAGAGAATGCCTTCCTGTGTTTTAGTAATAAGGGGGGGGGGGCTGTTGCTTTATTTCAGTTGTTTCCTTTCTTCTGGGAGACTTGCCCAAACTGAATAATGCATTCTGTGAAGAAAACAGTTACTTTGCTCATTTTTCAAATGGCAGTCTCTCACGTTCTGATTATGTGATACAGCACTTTAAAATTCAATTTGAAAAAAAGAATTATTTTTATAGTCAGGTAACAGAAGAGGACTTTCTAATTTGGCTTATGGAAAAAAAAAGAACACTTCAGCACGATTGTCGTTTAAGTGAAATGTGGGAAATGTTTTTTGTTGTTTTTTTTAAAAACCAGCTCTGAGACAAACTGTTGAGGAAACAACAAATCTAGAAAGACAGGTTGTCATGAATGAAGGACCCATTAAGGAGATAACAAATGTTTGGGTGGGTTTTTTTTGTTTGTTTTTGTTCTTTTAATAACAAATTTATTTCATTACTGTGATGGTTAGTCTTGATCACATTTTTAAATGTCTTATTATCTTTAATTGTACAAATGGTGTAAAATTTAAAATGTCAGTTTATGAATACAGTACATCTTGATCAATGTTACTCCAGTTGGAGATTTAGCGACACAACTTTTCTTTTGACTGTGTTATACACAGGCAGTCTACAACATCATTATGTAAAAGAATTTAAACTTTATAAGAACAATGAAATTGATATTTTGCATTATTCTTCAAGATATTAAGAATCATTTAACTTTTCACATTGCATTGGAAGTAAGAATTTATCACAATCCAGAAGCTCAGTACCAGTGCTCAGGCCTGTGATCTAGCTACTCAGGTGGCTGATATCTGAGGATCGCCCTTCAAAGCTAGCCCAGGCAGGAAAGTCCACTAAACTGTTATCTCCAATTAATCACCAAAAAGCCAGAAGTGGAGCTGTGGCCCAAGCCTTGGAATACCACTGGCCATTAGCACAAAGCTCAAGGACAACATCCAGGCCCTGAGTTCAAGCCTCAAGACTAGCATACAAAAAATAATTCATCACTTTCCTTTATCAGGCTGACATTTACAAGACTGAGGATTAGGTGGCTTTTGTCCTCTTTTTTTACAAGCTTATTTTTGTCTAGAGGCCAGTGTTTTCTGTCCCCTTAATCATTTCATAATTTCATAACTAATGTATAGTATGCACGTGTACCACATTGTTAGGTAAGTTGTCTGCCTGATCCTGTAATATTCAGGTTCTCTACTTTATTAAAGTTTATGAGAAAAGGTTGGAGTAGATTTTATCATCTGGTCCTAGAAATGACTGCATTACCTTTAGAAACGCACTGTTTTAATTGCTCAGGGCTTGTCCCTCCAGCTGTGATGACACTGGCCCAGTTTAACTAAGGGGAGGTACATATCCTGCGATGTATATATTTTGGCTTTGGTACTAGGATTTGAATTCAGGGCCTTGGGCCCTACCTCCTTAGCTCACAGCTAGTGCTCTACCACTGGAGCCATGTCTCCACTTTCTGCTATGTGCTGGTTAATTGAAGAGAAGAATCATACCTGTGTCTGCTGTGGTTGGCTCCCCTAAAATGTTTAATGTACCTCACCTTTTCACATTCTGCCTAGGAATGAACTCATATGTAATAAGTAAGCCTTCCTGTGGTATTTGAAGAATGTTTTTTCATAACCCAAGATTCATTTCTAGTTATTCCTCTTGTTTTGCTTGATAGTTTCTTTATAAATAAATGTTACTGTTCCTCAGCTCATTAGCTTTTCTCTGTACTTCTTTTAATTTCTCCTGCAGTCTTCCAAATAACTTATTATCAGTGCTCTGCCGGGGTAGGAAGGACTCCTGTACTTGGAGGCTGACAGGCCTTTTTGCATTGTTGTTGTGTGAGTCTGCACTGCAAGGCTTTTCCAACCTAGTTTGGGTCACTGGCTACGTTTCTGTATTCCATTGGCTCAGCCTTTCCATGGCTTGGTTTAGTATGGTTGACCAGATAAATGTTCATGTAAATGAGGTTAGATGCATTATGTTTTATATTGTTTAATTGTTTTCCTTTCTTCCTGTTAACTACTTACAAACAGAAAAATATAATGAAGATGTTTTTCAAAGACTAATATTTGAATATGTGTTAGTAAGCTAATAGACTTTGTTTTAGTGTGGTTTATAAATTCAGTTGGATTAAAAACAAGAGCTCTAATGTAAACTGAGGGCCCAGTCACTCACTCCTGTAATCCTAACTACTCAGGAGGCTGAGATCTGATGATCACTGTTTCAAACCAGTCTGAGCAGACAAATCCTAGAGATACTTACCTTTAATTAAAAGCCAGAAATGGGAGTGTAAGACAATGGACAGAGTGCCAACCTTCAACCATTAAAAGCCAAATGAGAACGTGAGGCCCCAAGTTCAAGCACCAATACTGACACAAAAGCAAAACAAAACCCAAAGAGCTTTAATGTAATTCTTGCCTCCATTTCCAAAAGGACAGTCTTTGCCCAGAGTCTTGTACAATGAACATGTTCTTGTCCTTTTAACCAGTTGCCACACAAGTCAAGTCTGAAATCAAGCCTCTTTTACAGTAATTTCAAGTTTCAATGGGATTCTTTTAGCACAACTTTTCCAAAGGATAAACAACACAGCTTTGTTTTTGTTGAAGGCCTATCGAGTCACCTATGAAGCTAAAGGTTATCTCCTCTTAAATTCCAGCCATTTCCACCTTGAGGGCAGATCTAATCCACAGGATAAAGGGCATTGTCCCTGTAGTTTTATATGTTTTATGGAGTTCAGTGGAAATCATCCTTCAAAATGTGGGTATTACGTATTCTCTTTAAATTATAGGTAAGAGTAATGGTGATTACTGGGACAAGCTATTATTTAAAATCTACTCTGAGGAATTAAACCTCAAACATGTGAAGTAGGGTTTTGGGGGTGGGGGTTTGGTTTTCATTTTTTCGTTTTTTCAGGGGAAGGGGAGATGGGGATGCATCAGTCATGGGGTTTGAACTCTAGGCCTGGGTACTGTCCCTGAGCTCTTCAGCTCAAGACTAGCGCTCTACCACTTGAGCCATAGAGCCACTTCAGGCTTTTTCTGTTTATGTGGTTCTGAGGAATCGAACCCAGGGCCTCATGCATGCAAGGCAGGCACTCCACCGCTGAGCCACCTTCCCAGCTATGTTTTTTTTTTAATGTGAAGAAATTGTTTAATTTTTACAAAAGAATGTTTAATTGGAATTTGTATACATAAACATCTTGTAAAACAGTCCTAATATCTGTTTATAATTACCTACTTCATAAAAGATCATTTTACTTTAAACAGTTCATATTATGTCTTGAAAAATAATATTTATAAATATATACTGGTCTGTATTCTTTTCCAATTAGTGATCTCTAATTTCAGTCCTTCTGTCGTTCAGCAAGTATTTTCCTGAGCTACCAAGAAAGCATGGCACAGTGCTAGGGAAACCAGGTACATGTGTTGTTTATCACAATGCTCACAGTCTTAATTAGGGACTCAAGGCAGAAAAGTCCAAGCAAATACAAGAATGCACAAGAAGGCTGGGCACCGGTGGCTCATGCCTATAATCCTAGCTACTCAGGAGGCTGAGATCTGAAGATCACGGTTCAAAGCCAGCCCAGGCAGGAAAGCCCATGAAACTCTTATCTCCAATAAACTACCAGAAAACCAGAAGTGGCGCTGTGGCTCAAGTGGTAGAGTGCTAGCCTTGAGCTAAAAAGCTGAGGAACAGCGTCCAAACACAGAGTTCAAGCCCCATGACTGACCAAAAAAAAAAAACCCAAAACACAAGAATGTGATCTAACCCCTACAGGCAGATAGAATAGGGTTGCATTTTAGCCTCTGTCTCTTACCTCTACCCATGGACAAATTACTGTCTTTTTTGTTATTTTTCTTCATTTCCATTATTATGGAAATAACTAGATCTGTTTCATAAACCATTGTGAAGATTAAAATTAGATGTGCTGGAAATGCCTGAAGCAGTGGCCAGAACCTAATAGATACCCAAAAGATGTGGATTATTGTTAGTATTTGGACAATTTAGATTTGGATGATTGGGCAGGTCATTGAGATCTATATGAGGAAGGAAGCGGGCTTCTTGGAGTACTTAAAAACAGTTCAGGGAGAAATGAGATGAACTAGATTATGAAGAAGCAGGAAGATAGCAAAGGATGATAAGAGAGTTATGGCCTGCTACTTTGGAGGCTGAGATCTGAGGATCACAGTTGGAAGCCAGGCCACTGATCTCCAATTAGCCAGCAAAAAGCTGGAGGTGGAGGTGTGGTTCAAATTGTAGAGCACTGGCCTTGAATGAAAAAAAGCCAAGTATAGGAGGCCTTTGAGTTCGGGTCTCAAGTCAGTACCAGCAGGGAAGGAGGGAAAAGGAGAAAGAAGAAGGAGAAGGGGGAGGGATGGAAGAAAGGAAGGAAGGAAAAAAGAAGGAACAAAGGAAGGAAAAAAAGAAAAGGCCAGGCTCTAGTGGTTCATGCCTATAATCCTAGCTACTCAGGAGGCTGAAATCTGAGGATCACAGTTTGAAGCCAGTCCAGACAGAATAATCCAGGAGACTCTTACCTTCAATCAATCAGTCAATCAATAAACACCAGAAGTGGATTCCAGTGGCTCAAGTGTTAAAGTGGTAGAGCTCTATCTAGCCTTGATCACAAAAGCTCAGGGACAGCACTCAGATCCAGAGTTAAAGCCCTAGGACTGGCCATAAAAAAGGAACATAAGAAAGAGGAGATGCCAACTCAATAGAACAGAAGTAAAATGAGGGTGGGGCAGGGCTGCATCCTGGTGAATGGTACCAGTTGTAGCTATAGCAGGAGAAAGGCTTCCCCAAACAGAGAGAGGTCTCGGGTATTTCCATCCACTTTTGGTTGGAATGGTGATCGTATGACATTTTAAACATCTAATCTCTGTATAGTTTAAAGTTGAATGAGACTCTCTTGGTGCTGATTCACTGATAATTTTTTAATCCAGAGCATTAAACTTTTTATGCAATGATATATAAATAATTTGCATGTTAAAATTAGTAACAAAAAATAAGTTTACTAAGTAAGGAAATTTGTTCAGCTTTGAATAAACATCTGTCTACCTCCTGGCAGAGAAGTATTCCTGAAGTAATGAATGCGCTACAACAGAAGTACCCCACAAATTCTGTGGTACCTCTGTGGTCTAGTGACTTACTGCCCATTTCACAGGTGAAATACTGTGGGAAAAGGTGCTGTAATTCTGTCACTAAAATATAGAGGTTGGAAAAATTGAACAAATCACTGCATTTACTCTTTAAAAACTAAGTAGGAGTCTTCAAACAGCTATGCTCATTTGTGTTTGTAACACTTGATAATACATTAACTGTGGAAAACTAAGCCTTCCCAGAGGTTTGAACATTTCTCCGTCTTTTTGAAGATTTCACAGCATCTTATTAAAAGGAAGTGAATATTTATAATCCCTTAGTCCATTTCTACACAGAGTGGTACAAAGAGGCAGGTGAGGAAGAGCAGGTATTCAAATGCTGAGGAGTGTTGAGCAGTTTTCAAATCATTTGTTTTTCGTGTCATTACACTTTCTGGATTGAAACACTTGAGTCGCCATGACCCCAGTGGACACAGTTTGCCCAATAGTTTGGAAGTTCTTTTTACAGGGTTGTAACTTTGAGGTCAGTGCCCAGGACATTAAGATGTCAACAGTGGGCTAGTGGAAGTACAGGAGTAACCTGACTTTAGGTCATCTGTGTAGGTGAAGGGTATGAAAATGAAAGCTTACCCTGCCCTTTCCCATATTCCCAGAATAGAACCTATTTTTTCTATCTAGGCTGAGCTGGTAAGCACTATACTTTCTCGCCAGTGATTAATGTTAGTGACTAGGAGAGCTCTCCTTCTTTCCTCTTTTTAAGAAAAGATGTTGGAGTGGGTGCTGCCAAATCTTTCTCTACCCATTTAACATACTTGGAAAATACTTACTGGTTTGCAGTGAGATGGCTGAAGGGTCATAATTCGGTCTTAAAAATTCTGAAGTGAATTTCAAAACTTAAAACACAAACCATCTTTGACTTTGTGGAATTTAAATTGGTAATGTCTTGTTCATGTAGTTATTTTGCTAAAAATATACACTGGCCTAATCCAGGCTTAAAGAAGAAAAGATTTACATCAGTATGTCATTGAAAGCCTGGAACAGTTTAATCTGATTACAGCATTGACTTGGCTATGTGTCATAATAGTGGTGATGTGTAACTAGCTGCAGAGCAGACCTCTTCCCTTTGCGTTTTAAAGTCCTAGGTACAAAGATCTCTTGTTATCAGTAATTTTAGATACCTCAGTAGTAGAATATCAGTGTGTTTTGATTTAAGTTATTTTTAGAGCCATATAGTTTGAGAGGGAAAAGGCCAGTGTTCTAATTAATATGATGTTGATAAAAGCCAGACATTGGTGGATTATGCCTGTAATTCTAGCTATTCAGGCACCTGAGATCTGAGACTCTCAAGGTTCAAAGCCAACCCATGTAAACAAAACTGGCTAAATGGGAGCTTCTTGTCTCCTTTTAGCCAGCAAAAAGCCATAAGTGAAGATATGTGATAGAACACCAATCGTCAGTGGAAAAAGCTGGCTGAGCAAGAGTGCAAGGCCCTAAGTTAAAGTCCCAGTACTGGCATGCACACAGACACAAAAAGGTTAATAATAATAAAGCTATGATCTATAATCATAAATCATTTTTACTTTCTTGGCTTCATCTCATTTTTTTTGTCTTTGACATTTGCATTACTGAATCAAGTCAAAGCCAAAGTCTTATTTTATGTTACTTTTGCATTATAATGGACAAAGTAGACTTATACTTTTGGGAAAACTTCTAATGCCATGTTCTTAATTGTGCCCTTTTTGTGTGTATTTGTGTAGCTTGCACCTTCTCTTCCTTTACAAGAAGATTTCGTTTATCACTGGAAGGCAATTACCCATTACTACATAGAGACTTCAGGTAAGGAACGATGCTGATACTAAAGCAACAAAAATTGTGAAGTACTAATATATATTTCAAAATAAGTTTCAAGGTTGTTTTATACTTTAAACAATTTCATCTTTAGTTTATCTTTTTTGTTCATCATTTTATTCATCTGAAACGATATCTGTTGAGCCTTTATTTGTCAGTCATTGTTTTTGGAGGGACAGGATAGAAATAGCAGTCAATTAACACGCTTGTCCTGGGAAAGCAGTGTATCTGGGAGGCAAACACAGAAAGCGTGCCAAGTGATACATGTGGAGCAGGCAAAGGAGAATAGAAGTGTGTGCTTGGGGTGAATATAGCCATTTGCTGCTTTAGGTTAGCAAAAGACGCATTGTCCAAAGTGACTTCTGAGCTGAAATCTAAAACAGTCTGGAACTAGGCTTTCTGGCTCCTAGGGAAGAATGTCCCAGGAGGACTAAGTATCCCTAGGACTGGATGATGTGCTTTTCTGATTGGCAGATCCAGAAACTACACAGGAAGACAGGTATCAGGGCCTCTAAGTCATCATAAGGGCTGGGAAGCATTGGAGGGTTTTGAGTAGAGTTGTAACATAATCTGTTTTAAGGCTACCAGTGTGGCTTCTATGAAAAAGATTAGGTTAAAGAGATACCCAATAATACTAGTAGAACAGTTAGGGAACTTTTGCATTGCTCCAAGCAAGAGAAATAATGGTGGCTTGAGCCACAGTGGTAAGAAGTTATTTTGAGTGAATTTGGATTACATATAGAGGACAAGATGCAGAGGTAACAAAAGTATGGGGCCTAAGCAATTGCAAGATTAGAAGTGTTACTTACGTACGGCTTAGTACTAGGGGCTCATATTTGTAATCCTTGCTACTTCAAGAGGCTGAGATCTTAGAATCACAGTTCAAAGCCAGCCCATGCAAGAAAGTCTGTGGGACTCTTATCTACAATAAACTACCAAAAAAGCTACATGTGGAGGTGTGGCTCAAATGGTAAAGCACTAGCCTTGAGCAAAAGAGGCTCAGGGACGGCACCAAAGCCCTGAGTTCAAGCCCCAGGCACACACACACACACACACACACACACAAGTGCCACTTCTGGATCACTTGGGTACTGTGGGACAGCTGGTTTGGAAGAGGATTGGGGTCATGTTTGAGATTTCACACATCCAGTTGGCTACAGATATTTGGATTTCAGAGCAAAGGTGTAAGCCAGAGATAGGAAACTGAGCATCTTTGTCAGCACATAAAGCTGAACCTAGATGGAATTTCCTTTAAGGTCTCTAAAGAGAAAATATTGGTGGACATACAGTTCGAACATATATCATTTAACAAAGGAAACAAGAAAAAAGAAACAGGAAACTTTGGCAAGCCATTGGGGTCTTAGGTGATTGGTAAATCCAGGTGGCTCACACCTATAATTCCTGCAGAGAAGGCAGAGATCAAGAGGATTGTTGTAAGACCTCATTTCAGCAAACAAGCTGGACATGGTGGTATGTGTCTATGGTCTCAACTACATGGGAGGCATAGGTAGGAAGATTGTGACTCTCTCTGAAAAATCGAACAAAAAAAGGTCTGGGACATGGCTCAAGTGGTAGAATACTTTCCCAGAAAGCATAAGGCTCTGAGTCCAAACCCCAGTAACACTATGAAAGAGACCTTTATATTTAGGTAACAAATAAAAATTAGATTTTATATATGTTTGGATTACAGTTTTTTTTTAACTTAATCTGGCATTTGGCTGGCAGATCTATGGAAGCAGATTTTGAAAGGAGCTGCCTTTTTAAATGACTATTTTTAACCCCGTGAGTTTTTCCCCCCTTCCTCAGAGATTTTAAAATGTGCCAGTTCTTGCTTGAAAAGATTTGTTTCCATCTAGTAGGAAAAATAATGTGTACATTTCAATGAGGTAAAAGTAGTAGAGGCTGAGTCCAGTAGAGTATGAGTTTACAGAGAGGATGAAGGAGGAAGCAGGCAGGCCTGGGCTTTAAAGGATCAATAGAAGTTCCCGAGGTGGATAAAATGGACTGAGGCACTTCAGGCCAAGCCTACAGCATATGTAAATGCACACAGTCACCTATAGTTCAGGAATGATTGGGACACATGGCAGAACTTTAACAAACTACAGTATGTACATGTATTCATTATTTGGTACATTTAATAATATGCTAATATTATTATTCCCTATCTTCCAGGGAGCTGGGATTTATATATTTGTTGATTTATTTGGGAAGTTTAAGTACTGTAAAATCAAATTCACATTCATTAGTTTGTTTATGAAGTACTGGGACTTGAACCCAGGGCTTTGGGCTTGCTAGGAAAACACTACCACTTGAGCTACACTCTCGGTCTTTTTGTTTTTTATTTTGCTTTTGAGATAGGGGCACTACCTTTGCCCAGGATGGCTTTGAACCACAATCCTCCTGTCTCCAACACCTGAACAGCTGGGATTACAGGTGTGCACAGTCAAGCCTAGCTTGTTAATTTATTTTTTTAATTTAAATCATCTCTTTATAGTTATTTCCCCATAAATAACTGTAATCAAAGTATGCTTGAACATTGATTCTTTCCTGGAGTGTTTATATACATTTTCAGGGGAAAAATATCATTTTTTAAAAGCAAATTACAAGCTTACTTACTAATTACCTTTGATTAGTATGAGGCTACTTATTTTAGCAGACTATGAAATGAGATCTAGTAAGTTAACATATGGCAATTGTAACTGTGTGTAAGACCCTAGACTTCACCTGTATTACATCACAGAAATCCTACAGAAGAAGCAGGTACTGTCCCTTACTAGTTCATATTGGAGATGTCGGGGACCGAAGCTTAAGTACTAGATCATCCAGCTACAAGTACCAAAGCCTCGAATTGAATTCAGGCTGTCTTGACTAGACAGCATTCTGCGTCACATTAGCCACATGCGTCCTCATCCACTGCTGTCTCCACTAAGCTCCGTGTCATAGTTTCCCCTGCTTTGTGTGTGTGTGAACAGACACTGCAAGATGGCCGTGCACGGCACACAGAGATAGGCCACATACTGTGATGTGCTAAGCGAATGCAGACACAAGATGATCACTCTGCAGCCTTTACACTTTATTATTAAAAGTAACTTAACCCTTATACGATAAGGAAATCTTGATAAGTCTAGTTTTCCAATGTCAGTGAACTTTTGTTTTTGAAACTATTTAGTATTAGTGAGAATTCTCTTGAGAAGCAACTTTAAAAAAAGTTTTGAGGTAGCTGCTGTTAATGAGAGGAGATAGCAGAATCTGTAATAGCAGGTTTCATTTTGGCTTCTCTGACTTATTGATGAAAATGGTTTGAGGGCATCATTAAGTGACCGACTTCCCAGTGCTCTAAAGTTAATATAATCAAAAACAGAACCTGCCCTCTCCAGGTAGCCTAGGTCACTGAGCTTAATGTTCAAGGCCAACCTGTTTCTATACTAAAAGACTTCAAATTCAGGTCTTTTATTTTATTTTATTTTTGTCGGTCGTGGGGCTTGAACTCTGGGCCTGGGCGCTGTCCTTGCACTCTTCAGCTCAAGGCGAGCGCTCTACCGCTTGAGCCACAGTGCCACTTCCGGTTTTAGTCCCTCCCCCACAGTATAACCCCTGCTTTCACTATATTTGATGTTGGTATAATTTGTGGAGGGGAAGGGAAAAAACAAATCGTTTAAATAGGGATACAGGTGGACCCATTGCAACAATGAGATGTACAAATCGTTATGTTGAAAAACGAACTTTACAACTTTGGGGGAGAGTAGGGAGGGTGGGAGGGAGGGAGATGGGGAAACAAAGGAGGAGGCTACAATGCTTGATAAGGAATGTACTCATTATCTTGCTCATGTAATTGTAACCCCTCTGTATGATATTTTCACCAAAAAAAAGTAAAAAAAAAAGTTTTATGAGAAAGACATTTTAAAAAAAAAGTCCCTCGGACTTTCCTGCCTGGGCTGGCTTTGAACTGCGATCCTCAGATCTCAGTCTCCTGAATAGCTAGGATTACAGGCGTGAGCCACTGGTGCCCAGCTAAATTCAGGTCTTTTGAAATGACTAAGTGGAGAAAAAAATTTTTACTGACAAGTACATAGAAAATTTTGATGTTTCAGTTATTTTCCTGACCTTGCTCCCGTCTGGTTCTCATTTCTAAATTATTGTAGGTGAATATTAGCTGACTGACTGTATTTCAGAGTATTGATTCACTGTTGGAATAAGAGTGTATCAAAAGAATCAATTCTAGCAAAGATAGCCTTTCCATGACTATCACCCTCCTGCGCGTGATTCAGATAGCTCCCGGTTGGCATGGAGTGGGGAGGCATAGAGGGTGTCACAGT
This sequence comes from Dipodomys ordii, assembly GCF_000151885.1. Classification (NCBI taxonomy): domain Eukaryota; kingdom Metazoa; phylum Chordata; class Mammalia; order Rodentia; family Heteromyidae; genus Dipodomys; species Dipodomys ordii. The sequence continues at coordinate 15,081,040 of NW_012267252.1, forward strand.
GGCAGACGAGCGGCTTAAGAATATGTGAATGTTTTTGATGAGCATTTTTTATTGTGTAGATGATAAAGCTCCAGTGACTGATACGAACATCCCATCCCATCTGGAACAGATGTTGGATATACTGGTTCAAGAAGAAAATGAACGAGAATCTGGAGAGACAGGCCCGTGTATGGAATATTTGTTGCATCACAAGATCTTGGAGACATTATATACATTAGGGAAAGCTGATGTGAGTTTCTAATCCATACCGTCTTCTTGCATGTAACACACACAGTAATGTCTTAGCAATATGCTCAGTTTAGTTATAGAGGAACATACTATGCATGACAAGATTGAAGTCAAGATTCTAGGAAAAAGAATTGTGTGGCCTATACACATACATCTTCTGAGATAGCAAAGCTCCCAAATGCTCTAGACAACAACTAATACCTACACTGCTTAGAATTTCCGTGCAAACACTTACGAAAGTGACTCTAAGCCCCGATGCTCAGAAAGGAAGGAAATGAGGAAACACCTGGTAACAATGAGTTAGGAAAATTACTTTTTGTAGTCCTGACCATAAGTGAACTGATGAGTCGACAATTCAATGTTTATGTGTGATAAATTTTGAAAAGTCTTTATAAATCTGCTATCACATAAATAATGTGCACCGCAGCATTGCTGGCGATACTCATGCATTGCTTCGTGAGAAGGGATATGCTGGGAAATGTGTCAGATGAGTTTGTCATTGTGTGATGTGCCACCGGCCACACACACATGCGCATAGCATATCCCTAGATGGCACAGCCTGCTGTATACCTGGGCTGTACAGCATGACACTACGCTGAACAGTAGCAACTGTAGCAGAGGGCAAGACAGCATATTAAACATAGAACAGGTATAGTAGGAATAAATGTCAAGAAATTTCCAGCTCCATTATAATCCTGCAGGATTATGGGCCCTGTTGATTAAGCATTGTCATGTGGTACATGTCTACTTACAAAGCCAATGTTTCAGAGCCTGTGGTGGTGGGAGGGAAGAGGAGGAGCTGGGGTCCAGGCTAAGAGGCCCCGCTTTGAGACTACTGGGAGACTTTGATATTTACACCCTGTGACCATTAGTGAAGCTCTGGTTCATCTTTAAAAATATAGAAGTGAAGCTTGGTGCCAGTGGCACCCATCAGTAGTCTCAGCTACTCAGGAGGCTGAGATCTGAGGATGACAGTTTGAAGCCAGCCTGGGCAGGGAAGTCCATGAGACTTATCTCCAGGAAGCTCCCAAACCACCCCATAAAGCTGGAAGTGGCACTATGGCTCAAGTTGTACAATGCTAAGCTTTTGCATAAAAGCTAAGGCCATGAATTCAACCCCCAGGACGCATGTGTGCACACACACACGTAAAAGTGATTGTTAATGAGCCTCCCTAAGTCATGAAGTCTGTTTTGTGAATTTCTATAATGATGTGAAAGTTTAAAATACAAAACTATTGGGCACATTTTGTGCTGAATAAGGTTATGAAACAATTTGCTTTTAATTCTATAATGTTATAACTCATTTTTAAGTTAGATGCACTTAATTTCTTTTCTTTTTGTTTGCTAGTCCTGGGGCTTGAACTCAGGCACTGGGTGTTGTCTTAGTCTCTTTGTGCTCAAGGTTAGCACTCTACCACTTGAGCCGCAGAACCACTTCTGGCTTTTTCTGAGCAGTTTATTGGAGATAAGAGTCTCATCAACTTTCCTTCCTGGGTTAGCTTTGAACCATGATCCTGAGATCTCAGCCTCTTGAGTAGCTAAGATCACAGGAGTAAGCCACCAGTACCTGGCTTCAATTTCTGTTTTTAAGCAACAAATCTTCCTATTAACCTGTAACTTATTCTCCCCTTTCCCCCGTCCTTTGGAGAGGGGTTATAAAATGGGAAGTTGAATAATATTCATTGATGTTTATAACAAAATTAGTAATTATACTAGTAAATTTATTGTGATATAGGTGGTTGTAAATACAGTATTACAACTGTTGAAATAATGTAAAGCATTTGCTGTCTTAAAAATAATATTGTATTGTCAGTATTTTCAGACAGCATGTCTGTGAAAGTACTTCAGAAATACTCATTTTGTAAGAGTATTTTAACTGTGAGGCCATATCATCTGCTTAATTATAGCACATATAATTGTTGGTTTGTACTTTCTCCGTAGTGTGAATAATCATCAGGTCACCCTACTTTACAGCAAAATAACTGACTTGCTCTAAAAATTTCTGTTCTTTGCCTATAATAATGATCATGTAAAATCTTTTGCAAATAGTTTAAAACAGTTGTTAGAATAAATTATAATGGCTTATACTATTTTTATTTATTTACGTGTATTTGCATATATTAGGAGGCCTGTACAGATGATGGGAAGTTATTGATTGCCTGTCAACAAGCATGATAAGGTTCTGCCTTTACTCTGGCAGGGAACATACTTTATCTTCTTCTTACCCCCCCCCCCCCCCCCCCCCCCCCCCCCCCCCCCCCCCCCCCCCCCCCCCCCCCCCCCCCGCCACACTATCATCTGGATGACTTTGCCTGTTCAAATTCTAATCACAGCAGTGTGTTAGCACCATGCTGTTTGTGATCACATGAGGCCATGGTCCCCTGTTATGCTGTGGTCTCAGGTGTGTTATTGTACTTCTAAGAATGCCAGTCACTGATAGTAGTTTGAATTATCTGTTTCTCTCCTGTTTGCTTTCCTTCTCGGCCTCTATTCCCAGTGTCCTCCAGGAATGAAACAGCAGGTCTTGGTGTTCTATACAAAACTTCTGGGAAGAATCCGGCAGCCCCTGCTCCCACACATCAACGTACACAGGCCAGTGCAGGTATTCTGTCCCCTTAATCAAAATAGTCAGTTTGATTTCTCTTAGAATGAAAATATTTTTTATCACAATTAGCTTATGTTGCCTTTGTAGTCAATTTCAGTTTGTCTTTTTCAAATAATTATTTTCATTTAACACTTAAAAGGAGTCATACTGTTTTTTAAGAATAAAGTTAACAAGCAAAAATCCTAAAAAGTAACATGCCAGTAAAGCAAATAGTTGAATTTTTCTTATATGTGATTGTATCACATGTACTTCATGTATTTATGTTCTATTTAAAGGCTTCTTCCATCAACCTTTTTTTTTATTGTTATGACTTTCTTTTTTTTTAATTTTATTTGTGAACATACTGTACACATGCCTAGCCATAAAAGAAATGCAAATCAAAACAACATTGAGATATCACCTCACCCCAGTTAGAACGGCAAAAATCAAGAACTCTAACAACAACAGAT
>NW_012267252.1:15084371-15133189 GCF_000151885.1 Dipodomys ordii
GAGGTTCCTCAAAAGACTTCACACAGAACTCCCCTATGACCCAGCAATCCCACTTTTGGGCATTTACCCAAATGTTTACAAACAAGACCACACTAAAGCTACTAGCACAACAATGTTTATTGCAGCATTATTTACCATAGCTAAGATATGGATCCATCAACCTTTTATGGTAATAAACTTGAAGAGATTACTAGTATAAGTGAGTGTATTGTTAGTGCTCTATCTAATTAATGTGAAGTATTTGAATCATTTGAAAATTTTAATATCCTGAAGGCAAACAGATGGCTAAAGATTTTAAATTGTTCTACTTTCTAAGTTAAAAAAGGTTTTTTTTGACAGAAATTAATTCGATTATGTGGGGAAGTGCTCGCAACACCAACGGAAAATGAAGAGATTCAGTTTCTCTGTATCGTGTGTGCAAAGCTGAAACAGGATCCCTACCTGGTGAACTTTTTTCTGGAGGTAAGCTGCACTTCTCAAACTACAAAACATGCTTGCATTCAAATCGTTATGAAAATTGAATTCTATGAATAATCTTGGGAGGAATTAGTTTTGTAAGTTATCAGAGCTGATTTCACGTCCCAGAATTATTTTACATTTAATATCACCGTTTATTCTAACTTGAAATCTCCTGGGAAAAGAGATGTTCAAAGAATGTGGTTGAGCCAGATCTGTGGGGCAGTATGAAGCCTGGACAGGCAAAAAGGTGAGGCTTGGACAGAGAGTTGCTTGGTAGAGAAATCATAGGTGAACAAGCTAGCAGATTGGTAGAGCCAGCAGCAGGTAGGCTGGCTCTACCATCCAGCATGGGTCTTGGCAGGTGCCAGTCTAAACATTCTACAAAGTCGTGGTTTACCATCCAGTCCAGTAGGATGATTGGGTTTCGTATTTTGTTCTTCTTTTAAAGTCCTAATCACCAAGTCATAGTTGATAAGTCAGTTAGTGCTTTGGATTTCACTTCCTGATTTTTTTTTGTTATTGTTGTTTGTATTTTTGCCAGTCCTGGTGCTTGAACTCAGGGCCTACGTGCTACCCTGGAGTGTTTCTGCTTAAAGCTAGCACCCTACCACTTAAATCACTGCTCCACTTCCAGCTTTTTATGGTGGCTAATTGTGGGTAAAAGGTCTTACAGACTTTCCCCGCTTAGGCTGGCTTCAAACCTGGATCCTCAGATCTCAGCTTCTTGAGTAGCTAAGATTACAGGCCTGAGCCACCTTTAAAACTTCCAGTTTTAAAAGCTTTAAAAAAAAAAGGCAGTCTGCTTTCATCCACTTTCTTGTTTTTTTCCATCAGCAAAATAATTTATTAATAGATTAGAAAAAAATAGGTTTTTCTTCCCCTCCACTCCCCACCATCTTGCTTTTTAGTTTAAAATCTTTTGCCAGCCAGACTTAGGGAGAGCACTCATGTTCTGAGTTCAAGCCCCAGGACTAGCATTTAAAAAAAAACAAAACCCTTCTTCCTTTTTTTTCCATTTTGTTTCTAGTTACATGCAGTATAATCCACTGTTTTTGTGCCAATCTTGGGGCTTTAACACAGGGCCTGGGCGCTGTCACTGAACTTTTGTATTCAAGGCTAATGCTATAGTACTTAAACTACAGCTCCAGTTTTGGCTTTTGGGTGATTAATAGAAGGTAAGTCTCACAGATATTCTTGCCTGGGCTGGCTTTGAACTGTGATCCTCATACCTCATCCTCCTGAGTAGTATAGGTATGAGCTACCAGTGCCTGGATTAATCCTGTTTTTAATTTGCAGTTCTGTGTTAATTTTCTTGGCTGTTTAAAAACACCTGCTTAAGAGAGGAAAGATTTTTTGGGCTCATGGTTTCAGAGTTATTCAGTCCATGGGAAGCTCTGTTTTCTCTGGGCCTGGGTTGGGACAGAGCTTCATGGCAGGGAGCATGTGGAAAGGAGAATTGTTCACCTGTGGGAGCTGGGAAGTAGAAAGAGAGGAGGAAGAGGCCTGGGAAAAGATGAACCCTTCAAAGACATGTCCCCTGTACCTGCTTCCTCCAGTTGGGCCCTGCTAGTTATTCAGCTATGAGTTCCCAGTGGGTTAAAGCCTTCATGACCCAGTCCCCTCTGACTCTGCGGACCAGGCCTTCAGCACATGAGCCTGTAAGGGTGGTGAGACTGTTTCTAACTACTACTGATTTTATAAGTTTGAGTTTCACAAACTCAACCCCACCACAGTCAAAATTTATAATAGTTTCATCTCCTTGTCTTATGCTCTTCTAATCCCCCGTCCTCTTAACTTAGGTTTTCTGTTCCAAAAGTATTTTCTTAGGCAAAGTTATATGATTGTAATAAGCCTTTTGCTTGTTTTTTTTTTTTTCTTTGAGGCATTGGAGATGGAACCCAGAACCCAGTACTTTGTAAACTTTCCCATGCAGATTGCATAAATTTAGGCTTTTGTTTTACCTGGGAAAATTCCTAGTAATAAAATTACTAGATTATATTGTAGGTATATATTTATTTTTATAAGGAACTGCCAAACTCTCTTCCAATGTGGCCTTATCAGTGTGCATCTCAGTGATTATGTCCTCAGCCAGCATCCAGGATTGTCAGGTTTTTAGTTTCGAGTGTTTTTCAAAGTTAGTCGGTCCAATAAGTGGGTTTGTCTTCTGTTTCACCTTATTAAATAAACAATTTAGGATGTTATTAAGTACAGTGAGCAGCTCAGCTACAAAATTGCATGAATGCTTGCCTTGCATGCCTGAGGCCCTGGGTTCGATTCCCCAGCACCACATAAGCAAAAAGAAAAAAGCCGGAAGTGGCGCTATGGCTCAAGTGGTAGAGCACTACTAGCCTTGAGCAAAAGAGCTGAGGGACAGCGCCCAGGCCCAGAGTTCAGGCCCCACGACCGGACCCAAAATTGCATGAAATTAAGTTTATAGCTTGTGTTAAAGTCTATACACACATTTCTTATGATGTGCATCATATTTTGTATCTTAGTTTTTAAACTTACTTCAAAATGGTTCAAGTAGTCTTATGATTTCAAACTTCTAAAGATTTGTTAATGAAGGTGATAGCACTATTCTTTTTTTTTTACATTTTTATTATATCTTTAAGTAGTTGTACAAAGTAGTTCCCATTCTACAAAACAGTATATGAATATAAGGTGTCTGACAACATTGTCACCCATCACTCCTAACCCATCCCATCTCTCACTTTTTTTTTTAGATTGAGCTTAGGTGATTATATAAATTTCACATATTTCACAGTATTGTGGAATAGTGATACTTATTAAAGTCACAAACACATTTTAACCTTCACAAGGCAAATTGTCCTTATCATGGTCTATAAAGTTTGTGAATTCTATGAGCTTTGATAATACAAATTATTTCTTTCACATCAGGTGGACATCACTATTCTTTTAGGGTTTTTTTAAAATATAAAAAGTAGATTAGTTTCCTAAGAATGGTGTTTCTATTCCCTTTTTTCCCCTAAAGTTATCTTAGATCCTTTAGTGTACTTCATTTTTCATTTTTATTTTTTAGTGTACTTTAGATGTGCAGAATTTTCCTGAAACTTAAGTTTGATAGATTTCTACCACAAAATCTCTAAAACTGGCTTCAGAAGTATATAGCCCTAGATGAGAAGCAGAGGAAATTTGCAGGCCTATATGTGTTAATGGAAATGTATTTGTCTTGAGACACATTTATGTTTAATCTTACTACAAACAACACCCTTCAGAACCATGACATGTTTGCTTGATGTACATTTTATAGCACCTACTTGTCCAAAGTGGGAAGGGAGGTATCTCTATTCTTTTGCCTGGAGAAGAGTATTCACAAGCTGTTATTGTTGGTTATTAGACTCTCCCTAGCATTAGAAGTTTTTTTTTTTTTTAATTGTGAAAATACCGTACAGAGGGGTTACAATTACATGGGCAAGATAATGAGTACATTTCTTATCAAGCATTGTTGCCTCCTCCTTTGTTTCCCCTTCCTAACCCTTCCCATCTCTGCACTCCCCCCCTGCCCCTTCACCTCCCTCCCCCACCTCCAGCATTAGAAGTCTTTATGTACTTTTTCTTTTCTCCTGCTGGTCATTAAGCTCCTTGAGACAAGGACTCTGTCTTAATCTTTGACTCTCCTCAGTTGCTCTTATATATAGCATAATACATAATAACAACTGCTTAATTAACCTTGCTGAATGAATAAATCTTTAGAGAAATGCAGTTTTATTACTTTAAATATAGAGAAGAACAAAAATAATGTGTCCCCTAAAGTCTAATGCTTGTTCACTTATGTAAGCCAACATAAATCTCTCTTGTGGGTTAAGCACATATGGTCTTTGCCCAAAGGAGTTTATAGTTGATGAAGAGGGTAAGAAGAATGTTCAAACTGTTTAGATGTGATCTAACTGTAAAATAAGGAATAATGCAAAATAAATGACTTTAAAGTGTTTGTAAGATGAAGAGATGACATCTGTTCCAAGATACTAGGAATGAGCCTTGTCAGATGGTTAGATGCGACTGGATGAGTATAAGGAATAAAGTGTGTTGAGGAAATAGTATAATTGGAATATGTAGAAAAAAGAGCTTAAGCAGACAGGTTAGGAACTATCTCAAATGGTAGGACAGGATTTAAGCTTAGTTATAGACTGGCAAACCACCAATGGGTGTGAGCAGGTAAAATTACTCAGTAGTATCTGTACCTTGAGAACTTAGCAGCATCTGGTGTACACTTTTGGGCTACTTTGGGAAGAGACAGAAGCAGGGAGACCAGCTTGGTTGTGGATGGAGTCCCACAGACAAAAAGGAGCCAGCAAGGACTGTAGTTAGTGGGGAGCCAGGTAGGGGAGGGTGAGATAAAGAAGGTTCTAGTACTGAAGGGGCTGGAGGTCTGTTCTGTGTGCTATGTAGCTACTGGGGGGAGGGGGGGCAGGAAACCGAGAAGGGATGGAGCCCCAAGGAAGCTTGCTATGAGGGGAAGATGGCATTTTGGTTCTGGATTCCCTGAGTCTTCCTGATATCCTGATGGATACAGCGAGCTGGTATTGAGTGCTGTAGGTTTGTGTATGGGAGAGAAGTCTGGGTTTAAAAGACTCAGGTATTCCGTGCTCAAATGTATTGTGGGGATGGATGTCTTCACTACAGGCATCTGTGGTGAAAGCAAAGTGCAAAGGTTAAAATAGCAGTTTCTCCTGGTCTGGGGAACTTTTCAAAGTACAAATTCCTTGGCTCTAGAGTTCAGCAAGGTTGAAATCATGTTAGAATTTTAGATGGACTGAACTTTTACTTTCATAAAGACTGATAATGCAGTTGATTTTGTAGGAAATTGGAATATTGAGTTCCATAGAGTTGGTTATTTTTTGTTTGTTGTTTTTTGCTAGTTGTGTAGCTTGAACTCAGGGCCTAGACACTGTCCATGAGCTTCTTTTGCTCAAGACTAGCGCTCTACCACTTGAGCCACAGCACCACTTCTGCCTTTCTCTGTTTATGTGATACTGAGGAATTGAACCCAGGGTTTCATGCGTGCTAGGCAAGCACTCTACCATTAAGCCACATTCCCAGCCCTGTTTTTGTTTTGTTTTGTTTTTAAACATACATGCTGTGAACTCATTTCTGAAAATGTGTTTAACAGCAGTAGAAGTGGTTTCTAATTATTCTCCTGTAGCCTTGGAAGTAGACTGTGAGTTCATTTACCCTTTCATGTGCTTCCATGATGAGTAAAGGCCATAACGGAATGGATGGTTGTGATAGGCTTGGTAGACAATCTGGTTTATGATGAAATAAGGTTGTGAAATGTGATTATTGCTCTTACATTCACATGGAAAAAGTAAGACAGGTTTACCCTGAAATGAAGAATTTGTATCAGGTAAGATTCTATATGTATGAATAGGGTGCTTTAGTGTTTCAAGCAAATCATTCTCAAACACACATAAAAATGGCCTCAGAGTAGTTTCTTGGGTTTTAGAAAGCAGAAATATAAGGGAAAAAACTTAGGAAAAGTACCTGTATATTTAAGAAAATTTGAGGACTCTGTGAAAACTGTTAATGTAATGCTGGTAACTTTTGGACTTTAAAGCATATTTGTTTATGAGTTTACATTTTCCCTTGTGATCTTAGGAAAATTAACATTGGGATGATTATATTTATGATAGTCTAGTGAAGAGAAAACACTAATTACACTTGAAATGTTTTTGTCCACCAAGTTGTTTTTAGCCGTAATCAAGTAGATATTTCTAATATTGCTCATTACTTATGGTCAGTGTAAGACATAGTATAATCATACAAAAGTATTAATTTCAATGTGTTTGTAAAATTCTCTAAAATATGGTTTGTTAAAAATTAGAATATTTTTACTTGGCCTAACACTGACTGTTACTGTAGGCATATGGAATAGTAATTACAGAAAAACCCATGAAAATACAAGTTCTGGTTTATAAAGTTCCTAACATAAACATTACAAACCTGGATTCCTTTTCAGAACAAGATGAAATCATTGGCTTCCAAAGGAACAGCCAGTGTAATTTCTGACAGCACATTTAAAGGGCAGGATTCCTCATCAGCCGATCCCGGAGGCCCCAGTCAGCCAGAGGCTCTGTGTGCTGCTGCTGGAGTGGAGCACCTGGAGCCAGAGGAGGAGCCCCCGCATCAGGTGGATGACCTTTCTACAAGCTTGGATGACCTCAGCGTCACCTCACTGCCAGAGGCCTCAGTTGTGCGGCCCAACCAGGATTACAACTTAGTGAATTCGTTGTTGAATCTCACCAGAAGTCCTGTGAGTCATCATCTCACTTTAAACAAAGGCCTTGAAAGTAGAAAAAAAAAAACCCTAGTCTTTTAAAGTAACACACTTAATCCTTTTATGTTGGATTTAATTTGGTGTGTATCTAATTCGGGATTGAAGGGGTGTGTTTTCCCCTCTGCAGGATGGCCGAATAGCTGTGAAAGCTTGCGAGGGTCTGATGTTATTAGTAAGTCTGCCCGAGCCTGCAGCTGCCAAGTGCCTTACCCAGAGCACTTGCCTGTGCAGACTGCTGACAGACAGACTCGCCTCTCTGTACAAGGCCCTACCTCGGTCACTGGATCCATTAGATATTGAATCTGTAGAAGCAATTAACTGGGGGTAAGTACCATTCTCTGTATTTTCTCATATGCCTACATTTTAAAGTCTGGTTCAGTTTTTACAAGCATGGAAATCTTTGAATCTTTACCTTAAAAAAAAATTGAACACTAGTAGTGATCTTAAAAGGAAATGTTTTCTTGAGTATTTTATTAAATTTATCAACGAATTTGGCAACGAATTGGTGTAGGATCAGTCTAGCTATAACAGTTTGTTCATTATACTGATGCTTGGAGGAGGGGACGTTGCTGAGGATGGAACCTAGGGTTTTGCACATGCTAAACAAACTACCACTGAGCTGCATCCAGTCCTTAATGTTTTTGAGACAAGAGTCTTGATATATAGCTCAGACCAGCTTTGAACTTTCATTCCTCCTGCCTGTGCCTCTTGTGTGCCCAGCTTTATACAGATCTGTTTTTAAGGGTTTACTGTAAAACCAATCACTTCATCTAATTATTTTATAAAAAGAGGGACTTTCCTTTCTGATAAATAACTTGCACAACCTTTAGAGCAGACTTCATTCTGTGGACCATTTTTGTAAAATCTCTCCTCCTTTATTCTTTCATCCCTCTACCAACCTTGATTGGTTCTCATAGGAAAATACGATTATTACAGAAATTTTATGTACTAGAAAATATGAAGCACCATGAATAAAACTGTACGTAAACTGGCCAGCTATCAGCGTCTGAAATTTTGATATAATTTCCTTGTTGTTTTCTCCAAATGCTTAGCCTTCCTTTTTTTTCTTGTTTTCTCTGAAACTACATTTCCCAACGTCCATTAGCTAATCTTGTTAACAGTATTGTACATCAAGGCAGGAAGGAAGAGCAGCCAGCCAGTCTGTTTCTTCTTCAGTCTTCCTTTGCCTGCCTTTTCCTGAATCCTGCCAGCTGAGAACTGCTACCTTGCCATTGTGATTAATTTCCTGGTCAAATTTATGGCACAAATCTAGGGAGGAGCTAAGTGGTTTTCCTCTTGCTGCTCTGTTCTATTTTAGTTTCACTCTTTCCACTTAAGGAGAGAAAATGATTTGTATCTTTTAAAAGGTTTTCTCTTATCTCTGGCTATTTTGATCAGTTGTCTGCTGATTGTGATCTCTGTCATACTATGTGTTCTGAGGGTGTTCACCTACTTGGCTTCATTTTTCCGTATATAAAATTGGGCTTTGGGGAGCTGGGAATGTGGCTTAGTGGTATAGTGCTTGCCTAGCATCCATGAAGTTCTGGGTTCGATTCCTCAGTACCATATAAACAGAAAAAGCCAGAAGTGGCTCTGTGGTTCAAGTGGTAGAGTGCTAGCCTTGAGCCAAAGAAGCTCAGGGACAGTGCCCAGGCCCTGAGTTCAAGCCCCAGGATTGGCAAAAAAAAAATGGGGTTTGGCTTTCGATAACTTTAGACGTGGCATGTCTGCCTTCCATTCCATGTTTGCAGCTTGGACTCATACAGTCATAAAGAAGATGCTTCAGCATTCCCAGGAAAACGAGCCTTAATTTCCTTTTTTTCTTGGTTTGATTATTGTGATCAGCTCATTAAAGAAGCACAAAAGGTTAGAACTGTTTTGTTTGTTTTTTTAATTGATAATGTTTGTTTTTTAATTGATAATTTTAAAATGTAAGTTTCTACTAAGTAAAATTTGAACCCTTAGTTAATATTCCTGAATATATTTTAATCATCTTAGGATAGTCTATATAGTGTAATGAACGTGTGTGTGTGTGTGTGTGTGTGTGTGTGTGTGTGTGATGTTTACAGTTTTGGAAAAGCTCAGGAGTCAAGTTCTGTCCTATTATGGTACAATGCTTTACAAGCACTGACTTCATATCAGTGGCTTCCCTCCAGTTCTCCTGTTAGTACTTTGAAGTTGTTGGGATAATTTTTGTCCTGCTCCTCTTATTCTTGAAAATTTTTTTTAAAAATGTATATAGCCCAATAGCTAACACTTAATCTAACTTATGGTCAGCAGGCAGTTTTTTCTTTCCACATTAATTCAGATGGAGGATGGAAACTGATATATTGAAATTACAAATTAGACTTTTCTTCCCACTAAAAAAATAATAATAGTGTTCGTGCTGTGTTGTAGACTGCTGCTGTTGCTCTTGCCAAAGCTGTCCATGAGAGATTTTTCATTGGTGTCATGGAACCTCAGTTAATGCAAGCGTGAGTAGCTTCATTCCTTTACACATGATGACAAAAGACACCACCTCTGCAGCCCTACCCGTTTAACCATAGTGTGTTGTGCTCAGTTCTGAGATAGGGATTCTGACATCAACTGCCGTGCTCCATCGCATCGTTAGACAAGTGACCTCGGATGTCTTGCTTCAAGAAATGGTGGTTTTTATCCTTGGAGAACAGAGGGAACCAGAAACCCTGGCAGAAATTAGCAGACATCCTCTAAGACATAGGTTAATTGAACATTGTAATCACATATCTGATGAGGTAAGCTATGTAATGACCATACTAGATTCTTGGAAATACCAATTTAAATATACTTGTAGTGTTTGAAATACTCTTTTTTTATTTTTTTACTGTGTTGAAAGGCTGAAAGCATGACTTTTACAAGATGGCAATAAGAACAACTTTTATAAAGTTATTTTCAACTCATTTGAATCAATTTTGATTTCAGATAAGCATAATGACACTGAGAATGTTTGAACATCTTTTGCAAAAACCCAATGAGCACATTCTTTACAATTTGGTCCTAAGAAATCTTGAAGAAAGAAATTATACAGAATACAAACCTTTGTGTCCAGAAGACAAAGATGTAGTAGAGAATGGATTAATAGCTGGAGCAGTGTAAGTGTCTGTCCAAATCTGGGACTTCAATGTTTCATAAAGCTAGAACTTTCTGTCTTCTCTTAGTTCTCTCTGTTGTGCTTAATGATAATAATTTTTTTCTTAATTTCTAATAGTTTGAAAGTTTTGGAAAGTAAAATCGAATGTTTTGATACTATCATTCTAAATTCCAAGAGATATTACCTCTTCCTTAAACCTAGTAACAAAATGCATAGATACTCGAGATTATTACCACAAAATGATCGTCTGTAATATAAATACATTATATCTTAAGTCTTTCTGTTAGAAAATTAAGTAATATTTTCTTCAAACACAGCAGAGACTCTTTTGACTTAGAAAACATGGTAATAAATGTTTTTTGTACATCATTAAATTAAACTTAGAGATCTGGAAGAAGATCCATTATTTACTGACATTTCACCAGATAACACTTTGTCAAACCAAGAGTGGCTGAGTTCTTCACCTTCTACTAGTCCAGATCACCCCAGAAATGATGGGAAGACTGAAGTCCATAAAATTGTAAATAGGTGAGTAGCAGTATACATTTTTTTAAACTTCTTTTGGTATATACCAGTTCTGCTTCTGGTTGAGTTGAGTCTTCCTTGAACAGTATGTCAACTTTTTTCACCTTGATTATGTAACAGGTGACAGCAATGGCAACAATTGGTATACCAGGAGAAAAAAGGCTTCATGGATCCATTTTCTATTTTGTAGGGTATATGTAGCTCTAGTGTGTTTAACAAACCTCAGGGTTAGATGCCCAGCACTGCAAAAAAATAAAATAAAGAAAAAGACCTAAAAAAGTAATAATAGGAGCAGTAGTTGTACTACTGTTACTACTACTACTGCTACTACTACTACTGCTAATAATAGTAATAATAACAAAAGAACAAAAAAGGAAACACAAAAAAGCAAATAAAGTAAAAAAAATTAATAATATGATTGAGTAAACCCTCAAGCTTTTCTCTATATAAATGAATTAATTGTAAGTAATTCTCAAAATTTACCACACTGAGAATTGCCACATAGACTAGGCATAGGGCTAGACATTTTCTTCAGTTCATGGTTGTACTTCTCTTTCAGTGTCATTTCTGTGAAATTTTTCTCCTATTTTTTTCTTCCCTTTAATGCTGTCAGTGTCATGCCTAAGTCAGTTAATATTAAAAAATTGTATCTGGCTCAAAATGCAAAATTGTATCTAAAGTTCTCTCAAGTTCAGTTACTGAAGGGCCAGTTGTCTGGGAGATTAACAAATATGGCAGTCTGTCATTGCCTAGTAATCTAAATGGAAAAAAGTCTTTTTTAGGCTTTTATCTATTTTAAATGGAATTAGTAATTTTGTAATAGACTTGAAAATAATGAAAGAATATTTAGTAAGTTACAAGGTTAATTCAAGTAAAGACAACACTCAATTTTAGTTTTCAAGTTTCCATTGTTTGTATCTTTAGCTAAACTGAAAATACCACTAGTTATTTTACTGGATAGAAAGATCTTCTTGAATTCCAAGAGTATTTCTGTGGGTGATCATGGCCTTTTTCCTTTAAGTTTTCTGTGTCTGGTACCAGATGAAGCAAAATCATCATACCATGTTGAGGGCACTGGATATGACACCTACCTCCGAGATGCTCATAGGCAGGTAAGTGACATCATTATTGGCCATGAAATCTAAGAATGGGCACACGCCTCATCACGTTGTCCAGTTGCCCACAGTCATTACTACAAAGAAGTGAGTCCACTCTCCTCAGAAACAAGACCTGCACCCTGCTGGCACTGGCTATGCTTGTATGGGTAGCCTGAGTTGCATGTCACTAACTGGGTCTCCATCTCAACATTGCTTCATCATCTGTGGTGTTTGACTTTTCACTTTGAATTGTATCTCACTTGGATCCATCTCCCCTATGCATCCTAGACCTGGTATCTTCAGCCTCCCACAGCTACCCAGGCCCCATCCACAGGCTCCTGTCCTCTTTTTCCCCAGTTCTGTGCAGACAGGAAGTCAGTGTTGTCTCCACTGCTCACTCCCCTGCCTGCCTCACAGACACTGATTTCTCCAAGGTCTGCTAGTGTTGTCTTTGCTCTGTAGCGTTTTTCACTGGAAAATGTTAAAAATAAAACAGGTATTAAATACTTCTTTTCTCCTTTAACCAAATTTATGCTAAGATTTATCTTAGTATATCAACATTTTAATTTTTACAATTTGGTGGGTTTTAGTATGTTCACAGTGTTGTGCCACTGTCACCAATCACTGCTCATTCCAGAACATTTTTGTCACTTCTGAAAGAAGCCCTGTAGAAACAGAACAGGCCCTCCCGCTCCCGGTACCTCTTCCTCCCACCTCTCTAACCCAGCTGGCAGCCCCTAATGTGTTTTCAGTCTCTCTGACTGAACTCTCTCTCTGATTTCCACTTATTTTCCTTCTGCACAGGTTGACTTTGATATTATTCAACAATGGACAAGTCTTATACTTCCTTGGTTGAACTTATTCCTCGGGGTCTTTTTGTTTTGGTTTTGTTTTCGTGACAATAGTCGGGTATGACCTCAGAGCCTTAACGCTTGCTAGCAAGTGGCCTACCATGTCAGCCATTCAGCCAGCCCTTTTTGTTGTAGTTATGTTTTTGAATAGAGTCTCATGTTTATGCCCAGGTGGGCCTGGATTGTGATCCTCCTAGCTTCCTGCTTAGCCAGGATGACAGGTGTGTGCCATCTTCCTTAGCTTTGTTGGTTGAGATGCAGATTCACTAACTTTTTGCCTTAGCTTAATCTCCACCTCTCATCGAGCTGGGATTACGGAGAAGGAGCCACCACACTTGGCTATTGTTTTTGATAATACCATATGTGAAATATTCTGGATTTCATTTTCTAGTTGTTGATAGCTATGTATAGAAATACAGTTGGTTTTTGTGTCTTAATCTTGTATCATGCTACATTGCTGAGCTTGCTTGGGCCTCTGTTTGAAACTCCTCAAGGCTTCTTCTCCTAGTTTATTTTCTTTAACATTTTCTCCAGCAGGAAAGTTAGCAGCTCTGTCCTCGTCCCCACCTAGAAGGGAATGATATTCCCCTTCTCTGTGACATTGCTGCAGCTATTATTGCCCTGTGTTGTCATTATTGTTTAGGGTTAGAAGGTAATTGATCTCTGAGGGTTGACTTTGTGCTTGATTTACCATTGAGTCCCATAGTACATGTAGTTTAAGGCTGTGTATGTTTTACAACACTATACCTATTTGGTATTTGTTGAATAAGCAACTAGACTATTTCAGTATTTCAAAGTAAATTTCCAAATATGTAGTTTTCAAATTCAAAGTTTCTCAAATCAGGGAAATTTTAAGTGAAGAATTATAATTTTCACTGAAATCCTTTAGGTTGAAGCATGCTAGCATAGAATTCATCTTCCTCAGCATGTAGTTAATCCACAGTACTTGAAACAGAATTCAAGTTTACATTGACCTGTAACTTATTACTGGGATGAGCCAAGTTCACATGCTAGTCAAGTCACACAATTAATAACAAACTACCTTTAAGAATAGCATTTGAGTGTTTAGCTGCTTTTATTGTTTATGTAACATTTCTTCATTTCCATTTTGCAATAACAAATGCAACTATTATAATGATTACAGAAATGTTAGAAACAAGACAAGGGCTGGGAAGGTGGCTCAGTGGTAGAGTGCTTGCCTTGCATGCATGAGGCCCTGGGTTCGATTCCTCAGCACCACATAAGCAAAAAGAAAAAAAAAAAGAAACAAGACAAAAAAGATAAAAATTTGAAGCCATTGCTTCCTAGGTCCTAAATAATGGGCTTTACCACGCTGAGCCCCATCATGCCCCCTCTGAAGCCAGCGATCTTCAGATACTTCTTGGAGCAAAGCATTTCTATTTCATCTCAGTCTGTTTCTTGGTAGTTCTTTAATGATCTAAACATTTTCCTCCCTAGTTCCGGGATTACTGTGCTATCTGCTTAAGATGGGAGTGGCCTGGATCTCCAAAAGCACTGGAAAAGTGTAATTTAGAAGCTGCTTTCTTTGAAGGTCATTTTTTGAAAGTCTTATTTGACAGAATGGGAAGAATTCTCGATCAGGTAATAACATTTTAAAATACCAATTTCTCCATTTTTTTGTGTGGGTGTGCTACCATTCACTATGGCAGGTCTTAGTGTAAGTTTTCAGCCAAGTACCTTTATTTTCTTCATTTCTCCACCACATGACTTTTTCATAAAACTTTATTGTCCCCACCTGGTGGAGGTCTGATGTGTTCCATATGTGCAGGGCATTATGTGATGTCCATACAGCCATTGAAGACAAGTGCCTTGCCTCCATGCTAGCCACAGTGCTGGAGGTGATGAGAGAGAGCAGCTGGTTAATATAGACACAGTAGAATAAAACTTGTTGGGCTCAATTCAGAAAGTCTAAAATGTCATTGCAAACTGAATTTTGGCCACTCTGGCCTCATAAAAATTATGAATTTGCTCCAGAACATGTAAAGGAGAGAGCTGGCATAAAGGGCCTGATTTACTTTAACAGTGGATGAGAATTGCCCTCAGTTGATAGGTGGCTGTGTGTGCCACCAGCTGCTAGGAGAAATGAATTTGGGAATAGAGTCCTCATCCAGCTTGTGGGTTTTGTTGCCACCAATCAGTCTCCTTGGCTGCTTAGAAGAAGACAGTGTAAGGCATGAGAGGTTCTGGTGAAAGTATTTAACAGAAGCTTTTTTGTATACAAAAGTGTTCCTTTTGTTCTTATGTTGACCAACTCTGGAACCTACTTCCAAGTTGCTTTCTGTGGAGAAATAAATTAACAACTAGATTTCTAGTAAAACTTGTGAGGTTTTTTTCTTTTGTTGTTTTGTTTTTTGGTGCTTTTTTTTTGGCAGTACAAGACTTCAAGCTCTGGGTTTGCACTTGCTAGTCAGCACCACACCATGTAAACCACATCTTTAGCCTTTTCACTCTAATTTTTGAGATACGGTCTCTCTTTTTGCCCAGGCTAGCTTGGACCACGCACAGTCCTTCTACTTATACTTTTTACCATAGCTGGGATGACAGGAACTCCCCACCATACCCAGCTTTCTTGTTGAGAATAGAGTCTCAAAAACTCTTGCCCCAGCTGGCCAGCAACTGTGCTTCTTCATATCTTTACCTCTCCTATAGCACGGATGGCAGTATAGGATATGTCACCCATCTGTCAGTTTAGATGGAGATTCTTTGCCTGGGCTGACCTTGAACCACAAACTTCCCCTTCTCTGCCTCCCAAGTAGCTAGGATTATATGAGTTACCAGTGCCTGCCAAATGTGTTGTATCACATAGCACAACTGTCTAGGAACTGACAGCCATCACCTTGTGGGGGAACTAACCCCAGCATCTGTTTCTGTGTGTAAGGGAGAAAATGCCTGCTCTTTTCTTTGATTTTAGTTTAATATGTCCTGGTGGTTTGTATTTAATACTTTTTTTTTTCCTGTCATGGGGCTTGAACTCAGAGCCTGGGTGTTGTCCCTGAACTGCTTTTGCTCAAGGCTAGTGCTCTACCACTTGAGCCATAACACCACTTCTGGCTTTTTCTGAGTAGTTTATTGAAGAATCTTATGGATTTTCCTGCCTACGATGGTTTTGAACCATGTTCCTCAGATCTCAGCCTCCCTTGTAGCTAGGCTTACAATCATGAGCCACGGGTGACTGGCTGTGTTTATATGACTTTTATATGACACATTGGCTTTTGTGTGTGTGTGTGTGAGACCTCTTAAACACTGTTTCATTAGTTAGTTCAACCTGCATAAAACAGATATTTCTATGTGTCACATCTTGGTGAGCAGGTGGAGGATTTTCCTTTCTTGATAAGACAAATTGAAGTGATCAGTTGAATGCACATTTGTGTATGCAGTAAGTGATGTTGCCTGTCTTTCTGTCCTTTGCTCCCCACAGCCCTATGATGTGAATTTACAGGTGACGTCTGTGTTGTCCAGACTCTCCCTCTTCCCTCATCCACACACACACGAATACCTGCTGGATCCCTATGTGAACCTTGCCTCTGGCTGTCGATCCCTGTTTTCTGTAATCGTCAGGGTGAGTTTAGTTCCATTCTGTTCCTTAGGAATGATAAGCCTGTCCCAGTTACATCTTCCTGTCATGGTATGTGGTTAACATAGTCAGATAGAAAATAGTAGATACCTGTTACCATACATTCTGATCTGTTGCACGTGTGGGGCTCATTCTTTAAAAATACACACACACAACCAGCCAGAGGCTGGTGGTGCACACGCACACACACACACACACACACACACACACACACACACACAGATGCTGGTGGCACACACACACATACAACCATCCAGATGCTGGTGGCTCACACCACCAGGAGGATGAGATTGAGGATTGCAGTTTGAAGCCAGCCTGGACAGAAAAGTCCCTGTGAGACTTATCTCCAATAAACTACTCAAAAAAACTGGAAGTGGCCTTGTGGCTTACATGGTGGAGCACTAGCCTTGAGCACAGAGGCTCAGGGATAGCACCCAGGCCCTGAGTTCAAGCCCCAGGACTGACAAAAAAAATACATAAAAACAAACCTTTACAATATAAAACCTTTATATTGTAAAGAATGGATAGGACTCCTTGGTCAGAGATGGCCATGGAATAATGAAAACCGAGGCTCTTTATTTAGAGGTAGAACAGGAAGTTACCTGTATCCAAGACCATCCCTACATAGTCAATTTCAGGAACCTCAAGTTCCCTGTTTCTGTGCAGGTTGTTGGAGACCTCATGGTTCGAATTCAACGTATTCAAGACTTCACTCCCAAGCTTCTACTAGTCAGAAAGCGATTGCTGGGTTTGGAGCCTGAAGGCCCCATGTAAGTCAGTGCTTTACCTTCTCCTATCCAAAACTTGCACCACATGCAGTAAGTGATGTGCTGACAGATGTCCTGATTTCCATGTCTGCTTTTTCCAGTATCGACCACATCACATTGCTAGAGGGTGTGATTGTGTTAGAAGAGTTCTGCAAGGAGCTGGCAGCCATTGCGTTTGTGAAATACCACGCCTCCTCCACACCATGAATACCATCTCTCAGGTCTCTGGAACTGTGCCATTGTGGACATTTCATCAGAAAAGACTTATCCCTCCCCACAGGAGAGGACAAACCGCCTTTTAAATGAAGTATTGCTGTAAACTGGACGGAACCGTTAAGAACCAGCTGAGTAGCCACTCAGCAGAATGTGCTACATGTTGTTTTCATTGGCTTTATCTATGGTTCCCAAACAGAATTGCATGCTGGCAAAGCCAGGATACAATCAAAGGAACTTCAGGAAATAAGCATTTCTAATGACTGAAAAGCTACAAATTTTCTGATGTCATGACTTTGAGGATATTTGTGTTACTTTAATATCCTTTGGGTAGCAAAGCATTTTGGCTTTCTCTGGGACTCAAATGCTTATATTCTTTTGGATTAATAAGTAGCAAAAAAAATCACTAATTTTATAACTTTTTAAGGTTAAGGTTCTTATCAAACAAAATATTTAAAAAACTGTAAATGAGAAAGAAGTTATTCAGGAACCATCAAGTGAATTATTAATGTTAATATTGATTATAGGAGATAAAAATGTGTAGCGCAGCATAACTTTATTCAGTTTTTCTAAGAATAACAATTTAATATGATAAATTCTTGATTAATATACTATCTATATTTTTAAAGAAGCATTCTTTTATCTTTTGTGCATACGGCCATGTTAGTGATTGGTTTTCACGTATGGGTTCCTGTTTATTTAAACTGTCACTTTTGCAACAGCATTCAATATTGGTTCATGATTGGTGATGTTTGCTAAAATAGTATTTTTTTACGCTAATTAACATGTTCTAAGTTGAGACTCTTTTTCGTCCTCCTCTCTCCCTCTCCGAAAATTGCTTTATGAAATTGCTTTATAATTGATTTTCTTATTGAAGCGCAAGGTGATGCCTAGGTGGACGACTGGCTGGTAACACTTAGGTAGCAATCAGCATGCCAATGGCCTCCTAATGTTTACATTTTTTTCATTGTGTTCAGTCTTTTGTCGTAAAAAAAAATTCTAAAGACATTAAAGAAAACAGCCTTCTAAATGTTTTGTTTACATGTGACAGGGTGTGGGGAAGGCGTCATGTGACTAGGCAGGTGGGCAGGACCATCTAAGTTAGCAAGCTGTCCTGTGTCCAGCCTGCTCTGTGTGATTGACAGCTTGTGTTTCCCGTTTGTTCTGTCATTGATGTTTATCATTCAAATGTTGCTTATAAGCTCTTTTTTATTTTAAATTGAAATATTAAGCAGCAGCACTTTCCGCTTTACCTTCCCACTTTCTGATCTTTGGAGGAGACACTGTGAGAAGCGTTTTTGCAGTGTGGTCACCGCACCTGTCCTGTGCAAAGAATCCCCACAGGCATTTGCCTGCTTGTTGTATTCATGTTTCTGATTTAATTTATACTTAGTTTTGGCTATTTATTGAGAATTGGTATCTATGTGTGTGCCAGTACTGGGGCTTGAACCTGGGGCATGGGTGCTGTCCCTTAGCTTTTTTGCTCAAGGTTGGCACCCTGGCACTTTGGCCACAGCTCCATTTCTGGCTTCTTGGTGATTAATTGGAGATAAGAATCTCACAGTCTTTTCTGCTGGGCTGGCTTTGAACTGCAATCCTCAGATCTCAACTCCCTGAGTAGCTAGGATTATAAGCGTGAGCCACCAGTGCCCAGTGGAGAATAAAATAGTAGAAGATTGTGAATAGTCTCCACTTTGGAAAGCCCACCATTGTTAAAACTTCAAACATAATGCAACTCTTTCTTAATTCATCATAAGATGTTCATTAAGCCAACCAATGAGACAGCAAAACTGGGAAGCAGTTTCTTCATGCATGATCCCCAGCAGAGACTTTGAATAACAGGAATTGTATTTATTGATTAGTTTAGTCAAGGGACCCTGCATCACCTCCATTTTAGATGTAGTCATTTGGATGTAGCTGTATTCAAAATAAGGCATTTACAAGATGCTGGATAGCTCTTAATGTGTTCATCATGCTTAGGAAGTAGAATAGCAGTGATGTTACCTCACAAACCAAATATTCTTTTATCCCTGATTTCACAATGGGACCCTATAGCTAAGCCAGGAAACCAAGCACAGAAAAGCTTTAACTCTTTTATTTCTTTGTGTTGAAGCTGCTTTAGAGTTACTGTGGCTTTGATTTGTAACCAGCTAAAGCTTAAAGTTTAATTTGTTCCTCTTCTGAGTTTCTTTCCTGTTTATGTATTTTAGTTCAGACCCAGAGCCAGCACAAGTAGTCACAGCGAGCTGGCCTTGTTAGGACACATGGACATCACTTTTCCTCACCGTGGCCCCTAAGCTGACTGTTTCCAGTACTTGGTACTTGCAGAAGCAGTGACTCAGATGCACTGTGTTGGTTGAAAAGTGTCCCTTTACAACCAGTTGCCATAGCAACTTGCAGACTAAATTTTGCCCTTCCTTCACATTGCTATAAATAGATATGCACATTTTTTTCAAAGTTTCTAACAGAGTATTCTTTGGGTTTAATTTTAGTAAGGAGCCACATTCCTTACCTGATAGAACTCAGATTTGTCTGTCAATTATCATTAAGTTCTCCCATTAGATAGATCTATGTAATGTTCTCACAATGTATCTGTGCAATATGGAAGCTGTGCCTGGATTCATGACTTTTGGTTTAATTGTATCTTTATTATATATGTACCATATGTGTGTGTGCGTATGTGTGTATGTGTGTAAGGACCAAAATCCTTAGCTTGCTACACCGTTGCTAGTGTAAAGATTGTTACACTTAATTTTATGGGGCACAAATTACAGTTGTTTCATAAATTTACAGTAACATTTCATAAATTTTTGAATTACTAAGCAATTACCATCTAATTGTGATGTTCATAGGTATTGACAGAAGAAGTTGCAGCAAAGCATTAAAACCACAAATTATATGGTAGTTGTATTTTGGGTTGTCCAGTAAATGGAAATACGCATGTCATGATGGCATTGGCTATGTTAAAACCTGATAGGTAATCATGCTGTGCCCTGTAAAATAGTGTCATGTAATAGTCTGTGCGCCTCCTGCCTTGTTTACATTAAACAGGAGTTTGGGTGGACTTTCTATGAACGTTGTGCAAGTCTCTGGCAGTGTTACCACAGCGTGGGGTTGAGGCTCTCGGCCATCTGTGGAAAATCTCTTCCAATGCTGCTCCTCCACCTGTGCCCTCTTCAAAGGAGGTGGTGACCAAGGTTGACTTTTTGTGCTAACAGTGCATGCAGGAGTAAGAGGGATAATTTAAATAAATAATGTAATTTAAGCAAAATACTGTCTTCTATTTCTGTACAACTCTAAATGGAAGTGTTCTTCACATCTTAAATACAAAAAGAGTAGCACAAGGGAATCAGTGGCCATTCTATTACTGACTCCAGTAGTGCTAGAGAGAACCAAAGGAGTGCACATGAGTATGGGGGGAGGTATGCTTCCTGGGAAATACCATATACTCCATTGCATCCTTAATAACCACTGCTCTAAAGGAAAGAATGCTTCTGTGGCCCTTAGAAAAACAATTCATTCGAAGCATTCTTTGTTGTTGTTGTTGTTGGTCGTGGGGCTTGCGCTTGGGGCCTACACGCTGCCTGTGAGCTCTTTTTTGTTCAAGGTTAATGCTCTACCACTTTGAGCCACAGCACCACTTCTGGTTTTCTGGTTTCATTGGAGATAAGGGTCTCACAAACTTTCCTGCCCGGGCTGGCTTTGAACCAGGATCCTCAGATCTCAGCCTCCTGAGCAGCTAGGATTATAGGCTTGAACTACCAGCACCTGGCGCTAAGCATGCTTTCTTAACACATTTTAGAGTCTTTTTTTTTTCAGCTGACATTGAAACAGACTTTAGACTTTTAACATCCACTGAAGTATTTTCCCAAGTCCCTTAATTGGAAACTAAAGAAGCATGGACCACCAGCAAAACCAGAAAGGAAAAGTCATCTTGGAGCCTGTGCTTCTCAGAATAGCCATAAGAGGAAAAGAGGATCTAAGGATGAAGGGATGGGCAGGCCAACGCTGAGACCAGAGCCTCTGTGAGAGGAAAATGCACGTGAGGAATGCCTAAAACCCACTCCAAATTCCTTTGGACTGCTCTTCAGGATTTTGCAGTTTTATGTGGAAAACTAGTCATCTCAAAGGATTTAAAGAATTTGTCTAAAATTGTGAAGGTTCATAGTGTGCTGTCGTAACTCCAGCCAAAGCTCTGTCTCTTTATCCCAAAACCAGAAGCAAAGAAATTCCCTGCCTGTCTTTCTGCTTGATACTGAAGGGGCCACAGAAGAGGTGGGGTGTGTCTTAGGCCCACACAGAAAGTTGTTAGGGGTTTCCTTTTTGTAGCAGTACTGGAGTTTGAACTCAAGACCTTCAACTTGCTAGACAAACATTTTACCGTGAGCCATACTCCCATCCTTTATTTGCTTAAATTACTTTTTAGATAAGCTCTCAGGTTTTTCTTTTTCTTTCTTTTTTTTTGGTCAGTTGTGGGTTTGCACTCTGAGTTTGGGTGCTGTCCTTGCACTCTTCAGCTCAAGGCGAATGAACACTCTACCGCTTGAGCTACAGCGCCACTTCCAGTTTTCTAGAGGTTTATTGGAAATAAGAGTCTCCTGGACTTTCCTGCCCAGGTTGGCTTTGAACCGTGATTCTCAGATCTCAGCTTCCTTAGTAACTAGGATTACAGGCATAAGCCACCAGCACCCAGCTAAGCTCTCAGTTTTTTGCCCAGTTTCAAACCACTGTCCTACTTATCCTATGTAGCTGGAATTATAGGTATAAAACTATGCCTGGCTTGTTGGTAGGGATGGAATCTTGCTAATCTTTTTGCTCAGGCTGGCTTCAAGCTAGGCTTTTAACTTCACTTGATATATGCCCTACAATCTGCCTCAATCCCATCTAATCCTGTTTCATGCACACTCACTTGTTAGAATTTGGATCTTCTGTGTGTTACCTTTTTCTGTACTGTTTATACAAATATATCAAAAATAAGACATGAGTTTCATTTGAAAACAAGAATTTTGCTTCTTAAATACTTACTGAGAACTTTTTCTAAACCAGGAGGTCCTGAAAAACATGGAAAAAGATATTTCTGCCCTCAAGAAGTCTCTATGAAAGTTCACTGTGTCTATACCAAGAAAGCACAACCACATTATGTGGTAAGCGGAGAAACAGTGCCCAACAGACTAAGTCAGTAGTTAGTCAGTACCCTGCAGGGTCCATAGTATTGTAGATCATCTAAAAGGGAAAAACAGGGCTGGGAAGGTGGCTCAGTGGTAGAGCGCTTGCCTTGCATGCTCAAGGCCCTGGGTTTGATTCCTCAGCACCACATAAGCAAAAAGAAAAAAGCCAGAAGTGGCTCTGTGGCTCAAGTGGTAGAGCACTAGCCTTAAGCTGAAGAGCTCAAGGCCCAGAGTTCAGGCCCCACGACCGGACACAAAAAATAAATAAATAAAAGGGAAAAACAAGCTCCACTATTAACTGGGTATTATTATAGTCAATAGTTAATAATAGACATACTAAGATAAATGTAACTAGCACATGTATATCATATATATATATATATACATAATTTTAAACATGTAGGTAGGAAGATAGAGAGAGATGGATGGATGCATACATACATAGATTGTATGTGTTGGGGTGGAGATCAGACCCATAGCCTCATCTACAGCTCTAGATTGCGTACATTATTTTGAGGGTTATATTCTAAACTGTTGAGTTACACTACATAATCATAGCCATCAGACCCAGAGCCTCATCTACAGCTCTAGATTGCGTACATTATTTTGAGGGTTATATTCTAAACTGTTGAGTTACACTACATAATCATAGCCATATTTAAGTCTGCTCAGCAAGAAATGAAGACTGCCCCCTGGTGGAGTGCATGCTGCCTGCTTTCACTGCATCCTGAGATTGACATAAAGCTCCTCCGGATTCCTGTATTTTTTTATTTTTTAGTAAAATAGCAATTTAGTCTCCTGATTTAAGGAAGCATTTTCTAGCAATATTACAAGCAAGACAAATAATTGAAATCAAAGAAAAGATTCAGGAAATGACCTGAAGAAGTTGGGTGTGGCAGCTCATGGCTGTCATTCTAGCCACTTAGGAGGCTGAGAAGATAAGGATCTCCAGGACCAGAGCCTGAGGCCAGTCCAGGCAGAAAAGTCCTCAAGACTGACAACCTCTTGAAAGGCTGAGACTGGGAGGATTGCAGCTCCAGGCTAAACCCAGGCAGAAGAGCCCAGGAGACCCCTCCACAGAAGGTGGGGCTGGGGGTAGCAGGAGGCCATTTCTGTCATCTCAGCTACAACAGGAGGATCACAATCCAGGCCCATGCCTATGCTGGAAGTGAGACTCTCAAAAATACACAGTACAAAAATGGGTTGGAGTCATGGCTCAGTGGAGCACCTGCCTCACAAGCATGGAAGCGTGAGTCCAAAATCCCAGTACAACCAAAACAAAACAACTACAAACCCAAAATGATCCAAAGATCAGATAAGATTTAGTTTTTACCTCAGCACTGTCATAGACAGTCTTCTCCCTTGGGTTGGGGACAAAGAAGCTGCATATTGAAGAGAGCCAACTGAGGTTGGGGGAAATAGGCCACTTACTGGGTGTGTATGGAGACATGGAATGGGTAAACATCCCCTTCTCATCTCACATAGCCCACACAGACAGTACTCACAGCTGCCACTGAGCAAGATGAAGAAGTATGCCTTCTGTGTTCTCCATTCCCAGGCTTCCAGTCGGATGTAAGGAAACTTGATATGAAACTCGGTGTTGATTAATATGACCTATGACCTGATGCTTCCCTCTAGGTAGATTAGTCTATGTATCCTGTAAAACACACACACACACACACACACACACACAGAAGCATTAAGGTTATAATATTCTTCGTGGAGTAACCCAAGTCCTAATGGCATGAAAGTACGGCATTCCAACAGACTGAGAAATCTGAATGCCGTGGCAGGTTCTGCTGTCAGGTCAGGCAGGCGTAGATGGAGAACACACTCTTTGATTTGGTAACTGTTAGTATATATAATGGTCCCCATGTGATGTGTGTTCGTTTGCACAGTATCCATATGATGGATTCTTAGCACAACCTTTCTCCCTATGTTGTGCTCAAGGCTTGAGGAATGATACTCGGCTCAGAAGACCCAGCCCATAAAATGCACATCCCACGATGGTTTCACAGACATACGTTACTGATGAAAACCCTAACTGCACTTGCAAGCTCAGAGAAGTAAATGCAAATGAGACAGCCAGGCACTGTTGCTCACACCTGTCATTCTGGCTACTCAGGAGGCTGAGATCTGAGAACTGCAGTTTAAAGTCAGCCTAGGCAGAAGTAGAACTATGGCTCGAGTGGTAGAGTACCAGCCTCAAGCAAAAAAGGCTAAGAGATAGCACAAATCCTGAGCTCAAGCCTCAATACTGTCACTAAAAAGCAAATAAATAAAAAAATAAATAAAAAACAAGGATCTCAATGGCTCAATAGCTATATATGAAATGATGTTTATCAAAATGAGCTCCAAGAAATGGAAACAAGAGGTGGGTTTTTTTTAATAGTGATTGTAGTTACTTTTTTCTATTTTCTCTTCTTTGGTTTATTCCCTGTTGGTTTTGATTTCTGTAACCTTTGTCTTGTATATAGTTTATCTGATTTGGGAAAGGGAAGGGAAATCACACTGTGGGACAAAGGGTGAACCAATGCAACAGTGATACTCACTAGACACAGCTTGTGGGGACGGGGTTCGGAGGAGAAAAAGTGGAGAATATGAGGGAGGGGGTAACATTGTTCAAAAAGAAATGTACTCATTATCTGACTTATGTAACTGTAATCCCTCTGTACATCACCTTCACAATAAAATTTAAATTAAAAAAAAGTGACATTAAGAAAGACAAGCAAAAAAGCATTTCCAAAGAAGGCTCTGATTGCCTCTGGCCTACAATTTATGAGAAAGGAATCATAAAATCAATTTTACTGTAATGCAGAGAGATGAGATGACACACAAATTCACTATTGTTGGAATAAAGCTATTTTTCAAAGCCCTGAGGATGAGATTCATTTATGCAATAACAGGAGCAATGTATTCCTTACTCCATTCACGAACAGAACAGTGTGTAGTGTTTTAATTGCCTAGAATTTTCCAAAACAGAGCAGGAACTGAAGCTTTCTAGATGTGGAAACAAACTAAATGTTCTTAAAAGACATTATTCTTGCATGTTTAAAATACACTCTTGTACTTAAATCTCTATTCGGTCGCTCTTATCAACAATGTAGAAAGCCAGCTTTTTATCATTCTGTGATCTTTGTTGGAGCTTCAGTTATGATCTTTATTTTCATTCTGTTGTTGAAATGATTAGAAAATCTTAAACTGCCTTGGTGTTTGGTTCCAACGGGAGTACAGAAATAGAAATTGCAAAGAAAGTATCTTTTAGGATGTAAATATTATCCTAGCAATCTGTGTGCCTTGGACTCTTCCACAATAGCAGGTTTCATTTTATAGAAGGCTTTTGTTTCTATAAAATGAACCAGTGTAGTACAGATTCAAATAAACCTTTCCCCAAAGATGCTGTTAGCAACAACATATGTGACTCGTTGGAATTTGAGTTCAGATCCACATCCTAAAAATAAAAGCTATAAAAGTTGAAACGTGCCTAGCAATTTCTGGGTATTTTTCTTTGCAATTTGACATTGAAATAAAAATAATCATGCACCACTCTTAATGGTTGGAGGTTTTTCATGCATAGCATATAACATAATTGATATTCATTGGAGTTTGGAGTATTTCAAAGAAAAAGCTGATATACATCTTGCTCAGCAGTGTTGCTCATTATCATTTTTATTTCAATGAGAAGAAAAAGACTAAGGAAGTGTAATTAATTTGACATAGATAATTCTGGGCTGAGCATTTCAATATCAACACCATTTTAAGGCTGTTGAATTATTAAAAATTCTTTGTCCTCATTTTGCAGCTTGCTTGTTGTTGTGACTTCAGATACAAGACCATTCTGTCTAGGTCCTTCCTCCGGAAATGTGTGCTCAGCTACTACTGACCTCTTAGAAAAGAAACCCTGGGGGGCTGGGAAGGTGGCTCAGTGGTAGAGCGCATGCCTTGCATGCCAGAGGCCCTGGGTTCGATTCCTCAGCACCACATAAGCAAAAAGAAAAAAGCCCGAAGTGGCGCTGTGGCTCAAGTGGTAGAGCGCTAGCCTTGAGCTGAAGAGCTGAGGGACAGCGCCCACGCCCAGAGTTCAGGCCCCATGACTGGACCCAAAAAACAAAAAAAACAAAAAGAAACCCTGGCATCTTATTTGGGGAAGAAAGAGGAGGAGGGGGAAGAAGGGGAAGAGAGAGACCTTTTCTACTGGTTCCTGGGTTCTTTTTACAAACACAAGGTTCTGAACCCCCTGAATCAGTCTTTCTTTGCAAACTCTTCATATGGGATTCTCACATCACTATGGAAGTTGATCTCTGTCTCTTAATGATTTTTTCAAAAGACGTTTTGCAGGAGCAGCTGAACTGTCTTCAGGACCACTAGTCATCAAGCCATCAACAGCAAGAGGCCACTGTACTGACCCAGAGGTAGGCTTTGTTCTCCTGATAAGATTCCCAAATGGGTCTGCTTAGAGAAAATCTTTTGCACTAGATACATGAAGCCCTATAACAGAATGTTGAGATCAGAGGCCCACAATGTATTACATGTGACAGCAATATAGTAACATGGTCCACGCTGTTAAATACAAAATTCTCCATGGCTCCAGTTTCCGAGACAGTCAGGATGGAAAAATACAGTACCCCAATAGTTCCATGCTCCATGTTTGCCTTTTAGGGTCTTGAGAGAAGACAAGTTCTACACGGGTTAATTCACAGTCCTTGACTTCCATTCTTCTATGTTCTGCTTTAGTGTTGCTGGGCTGAGATTCTACAAACTGGAATTGTCCTTTACTACTTGGTTTCCTACTAGATTTTGTCAACAAGGGAAACAGGAAGAGGAAATCAGGAACTTCTTCCTTTGACTTTCTTCCTCTTGGTAGCCACTGGGTTGCAGAGGTTGCATTCAGCCTCTGTATTTCTTAAATCTGGCAAGAACCACCTCTTCCAGCCTCCCCAAAGAAGCAATAAAATGGCAGCCTGAGCCCACAGTTTGAGTGTACAAGGTCTGTAACACCAAGAGTATTTTTTCTCAACCTTGCTGCTGGTAACTACTTCCTGGGCTACTTACGGATTGTGGTTATTTATATTGGGTTATTTATAGATGCTCCCACTGAGTGATGGCTTTTCCTCACTCAAGTCTCAGGACTGAGATAACCAACCCCTTACCTGCAGAAGTCTCTGATCCACCCTTTCTACCTTTCAGCCCCAATTCAAAGGCAACTGTTGCTGCTAGCCTCTGGATGAGCGACCGCCTCTCCCCAGTTTTTAGGGATGTTGGTGCAAGTAGTATGTCAATAAAAATATTGTCACCTGCCTCCAGGAAAGATGGATGAGTAATCTAAATCTGTCTATCATTTTTCCTTTCTTTCTCTCTCTCTCTCTCTCTCTGTGTACTGAAACTTAAACTCAGGATCTCATGCTCAGGTTCATCTTTCTTACTCACAGCTGGTGCTTAACCACTTAAACCAGGCCACTAGTCTACCATTTTACTGGTTAACTGGAGATGGAGTCTCACAGACTTCTCTTCCCTGGCTGGCTTTGAGCCTTGATCCTTCAGGTCTTAGATTAAATAGCTAGGAGCATAGATATGAAGCCACTAATACCTGGGTAATCTATGGATTCTTTTTCTACATTTTCTGAGGTAATTTTGGTGTCTCAGCTCCTTGGATGTCAGCCACCAATGAGTGTACATTTCAGTAACTCAGCCAAGAAAACCATAGCACCATCTTCCAGCTGGATGGACTGACACCTTAAATTCAAACTCTCTGGTAAGTGCACCCAAGTCCATATATTTGAGTTAATTTTATATTTATCTTCCACAATAATACTCAGATTTCTGCTTCTATAAATTAGCAAGACGATGCCATTCTTTTGAAACATAGACATCTCCCCTAGAATAAGCTGAGATCTGATTCTAACTTTGTAAGTCTAGAAGCCAAATGTTACCACTGACAGATAAAACTTGGTTCAAGATTCTTAGCTTCAATCAAGTCTATTCAGATGTTGTCATTCAAAACCCCAGGGTCACTGGGCACTGGTAGCTCATGCCTGTAATCCTCACTACTCAGGAGGCAGAGATCTGAGGATGGCAGTTGAAGGCCAGCACAGACAGGCTTGGTGAGACTCTGATCTCCAATGAACTACCAGAAAGCCAGGCGTGGCACTGTGGCTCAAGTGGTAGAGCTCTAGCCTTGAGCTGAAGAGCTGAAGGACAGCACCTAGGCCCAGAGTTCAAGCCCATGACTGACAATAAATAAATAAATCCCAGGGTCACATTCTCACAAATAATACATTTTCACATGAGTGTTATGATTCATGAGTTCAATTTACTTAAATTCTGTGACCTAGACAATTAAGTTTGGTCATGTTTTTGTATGAAATTGGCTTTGGGGCTAAAGAAATTAAATCCTGTTAAGACTGCCATAGATCTCTCTGGTTCTTTGTGTTTTGGTGGGCTTGAATGTAGCAGCTTAAAGCCTTGAGCTAGTAATTTCTGAAAACTCTTGATGGGGTCAAACCATCCCTTTCCTGTGCTCTGTATGCATAATAATAAAATTAGGGTACCCAAGGAACAGTGATCGTTTATGCCTATTGTTCTTTTCCTTTTCTATTGCAAATGAAAAACTACTGTGACCCACAGAGCACTCATTTCAGTAGACATAACCCAGTCAATTACAATGATAATTGAACTATGCTTTTGCACACAGAGGTACAAGTAGCACTTCCCATTGACAAAACAGCTCAGCATGTAAGGCCAAGGATATGATCAAACCAACCCCAATCCCCTATGGCACAGTATCCTTTCCTGGTACCAAACACTGTGTCAGTCAGAGTTCAGATAGGAGAGCAGAAATCACACATGGTATTTCAACATGATGATGTCCTTGACTACCTTGATAAGGTCATTTCCGCTAGATCACTCCAGCATAGAACTTCTCCTCCCCATCTTCCCTCTCTCTATGCTGTTCTCTCTAGAAATAAGTCACTGTGCATTTACTTCAGGAGTGAATTGATACTCTACCTTATTGAATATGGAGGATGCACATAAATTGTTCAGGATTCCTCCACAAGGAAAATGTATACCTGCCCATTCATTGACTAGACTTTGGGTTAAAAATCTGTTATGACTGGGTATCAGTGGCTCACACCTGTCATCCAAGCTACTGGGGATGCTGGGAATAGGAGCATTATGGTTCAATTGTGGTTCTTCCCAGAAAGAAAGGTTTCCAAGACCCCTTCTCAACGGGTTATAAGATCCCCTTCCCAAAGGTTTTCAAGACCCCACCAGTGAACACAGTAACATGTGCCTATCATCCTAAGCTATGTAGGAGGCTGTGATCAGAAGAATCATAGTACCAGGCCTGAATAGGCAGAAATGTTCATGAGCCTCCGCCTCAATCAAGGAAAGCTGGATCTGGAACACACACCTGTCATCCTAGCAATGAGGGAAGGCTAAAATAGACAGACCAAGAGTCAGGCCCAAGCCCAGTCAGGAAGCCAGACCCTAGCTCAAAAATAACCAGCATGATCAGAGGTGTGATTAGAGCACCTGCCTAGTGAGTGCAAGGCTCTGAAGTCAAACCTCAGTGCTTAAAAGAAAATGGAGTACCACTTCATAGATCACATAGGTCCAGTTTTGCTCATTGGAATCTCTTCCATTTGTCTTCCTTTGTCTCTGACACATTTGTCAATGTGTGTGTGTGTGTGTGTGTGTGTGTGTGTGTGTGTCTTACTTTCTGGGACTACAAAATACTCCAGGCTCATTCGGTATAGAACCAGCCATTCCCCTAAGTCGTATTCAAAGCATTTAGAAATGGAATTCCACAGCATGTTGTCTTGACATGCTGCTTTGGGTTCAAACAGTCTAGGAGAGGTTGTTGGACTGAATATATGGCATTTATGAAGCTCTTCCCACCTGCATTGGCTTAAGACCGGAGAAAGGATATTGGTATGCTAAGAGAACTACTCTGAGTGAGAAGAATAGAAGCAAAAGGTTTCGCTATCACCAGCACTGTAAGAACATGGCCACATGGAAGATTCCGTTTCTTTCCCAGCAAGTCACATACTGACAGGCTTGAAAGCTTTTCAGAATACAGCAGCATTACACCTGTGTCCCACTGGTGCACAATGAATAATTCCATTTTGCCAACCCTGTAATTAGCTTGAAGCTAGCAGCATTATATTGCATTGTCCCCTTTGTGTTGTTACTTTTGTGTATCAACTTGCCAGTAATACACATTCACAATGAACTACAATTTTTATAACATAGACTCTGGCATTTCTTCATCTTGAAATTACCCACAGTGGAGGTGAATCCAGGCCTTTCCAGGCCACCAAAGCCCTTGTATATAGATTTTTCTTTTCTTCTGACAGAAGTGGCTTGCTTACATCTGTATGGATGAGAACACAATTACTATAAATTGGAGAACCCAGGTCAGCTGGGCGCACTTGTGTTTGTTCTGCAAAGGGCAGCGCTTATGTATCTTAGGCTGGATCTTGAAAGCTTTCCTGTCTCAGAAGCTCTCTTGCATTAAACATGAGAAGCAGATAAGTACAGTTCCCCACTGGGGATTGCAGGCAGCTCCTCGCAACCTGGAATGCGCTCTGCTGGAAGGGAAGGAGGGGTGCGGGGTGGAGGACGGCTTTGGCCAGACGAGACGGTGAACACCGTGCTGACACTTGTGTGGATTTTGACCAAAGATCTGTCTGATTTGGATGGTTTGTATCACAAAAACGAGATGATTACAAAGAATTGATTGCTTCATAACAGTGAGCAATACATGACATGATCTGAGATATGTCTCCAATACATGAGGGAAGAGAAAAATCTCCTCTAATTAAGAGGAGAAGCAAGGACATAGGAAATGCAAGAGAGAGAGACATGGAAAGACCTAGAAGGAAGACAGGAGCTCAGAGAGAAAAGGATGAAGTTAAACCCGAGATCCCAGTCTCCCACTTCACAGTTGACCAATTTCCTGTCTCCATCCCCCCCATATTATACCCTGGTTTCCACAGCCTTCTGCCTCGTTTCTGGGTCCTCCTCCTCCTCCTCTCTACCCTCTGCTTTCTCTCTATGCCCCCCTTCCGCCCCCTGCCCTTTCCTCAGGAAGAACCGAGGGTCCCCAAGGAGTCTGGCAACTCAGCTCTCCACCTGGCTTAGCACCTCAGGCTCTCCATTTGGCACCTGCCCAGTAGTTAAGGATTTGTCTTATTCCTGGAACTTGCTTCTGGCCAACAACCGCATTCCCAGCATGACACCACAGCCCTCACTGCCCACCTGGGAGGCTCTAGGAACCTAATGCTACCTCTCTATGCCTC
The DNA here is from genome assembly GCF_000151885.1 of Dipodomys ordii. Lineage (NCBI taxonomy): Eukaryota > Metazoa > Chordata > Mammalia > Rodentia > Heteromyidae > Dipodomys > Dipodomys ordii. The sequence continues at coordinate 15,115,753 of NW_012267252.1, forward strand.
AGTTTCCTCTTGTAAATTGGAGATTGTTTGGCCACTTCAGAGAGTCTGTAACAACTCGGTGGGTGAGCACTAGGCCCTGCAAGAGCTCCTCCAAATCCTCTGGCTCCTAGGCCTCCTGAACCGTCAAAGGAGGAATGGGCCCTGTCCACAGATCGCTAGACAAGCCACCCAGGTGTGTCTGATGGACTATGAGGTTTGTTGTTCTTGTTGTTGTTGTTTTGTCAGTCGTGAGGCTTGAACTCTGGGTCTGGGTGCCATCCCTCAGCAATTCAGCTCAAGGCTAGCGCTGCTCTAGCACTTAAGCCACAGCGCCATTCCGGTTTTCTGGTGATTTATTGGAGATAAGCATCTCACAGGCTTTCTTGCCCAGGCTGCCTTTGACTCTCAATCCTCAGATCTCAGCCTCCTGAGTAGCTAGGATTACAGGTGTGAGCCATCGATGCCTGGCTATTGTTCTTTTACAGTGATTTCAGCATGGTCCATTGTTCTCTGTCCTTAGTTGCCTCCTTCCTACAGAGTGCCCCATCCCCATCTACCTAGACTTCTGCCCCCCTACCCAAAAGAACTAAAGTGGACTTCTGACCCATACACACACACACACACACACACTCGTATGTATGTATATATATATATATATATATATATATATATATATATATATATATACACATACATATATATATTCTTCCTTTCCATATCCTATTGCCATTAATGTGATTTTTTTAATAGGAAGTTTCTGGAATGATTCCAGCTCAGTTCAGCATTCCCAGTGTTGAAAAGCAATTCTAGCTTTTATCTGCAGCTGTTACTTCTGATAATTCAGAACAAATCTGGAAACTTTGCCCCAGATACAACTTTGCCCCAGATACAAGGTTCCAAGTCTGTTGCTGAGTCACCAGCAGGGGCACCCACCAGCTCTAGGATACTTTCAAAGGGCAGCCACCTCACTCAGAAAGTCACTGGCTGTAAGAAGTGTGTAGAGGCCTTTGTCTGATGAGCAAGACTGAAACAGAACAATGAGAAGAAAGGATGAACCTAGGTTCAAGATAGTTACCAAGTGCCACCACTGGAGGGCGATATCTCCAAACGGTCTCCCTCCCTACCAGGAACGGGGCACTGTCCAGGGTTCAGTTCCAGTGAGTTTCAGAATTCATGTAATCTGGAGGGCAAACTCACCATCATCTTAAAATGTCTTGAGAAAAATCTAGCCAAGCCTTTAGCCCCTATTTTATCTCCTTCCCCTAGAACTTGATTGGGTAATCCTCAAAGCCAAATTAGAGAAAATTGATTTCTATAAAATGCAGCCATATCACAACCACACTAAAGTGCACATAAATTAATCTGTAAGGACACTGTAAGTCTGTCTCCATCTCTTTCTTTCTTTCTTTCTTTCTTTCTTTCTTTCTTTCTTTCTTTCTTTCTTTCTTTCTTTCCTTTCTTTCTTTCTTTCTCTCTCTCTCTCTCTCTCTTTCTCTCTCTTTCTGTCTCTCTCTCACACACACACTAGGGCACTAACATGCTACATGGAAGGCAATGATAGTCTCAGAAATAGAGCATTCCAAAGTACTCTGTGTACATAGCCTACATCAGAATTGAGATTTTTGGGTCCTAACAAGATTCAGTGAATATCTGGAAAAGGTTACTCAATTCAGGCAAGGCTAATGACAGGGTTTGGGATTTTCAGAGTGAAAGGTTTATGTTGAACAGTTTGAAGATGTAGTTCTTATACAGTTCAGGCTTTAAGTTTGTTCACGAAGCTGTGCTTGTATCTCTACAATTTTATTTTTGAAGATTTTATCACCCTACCCCCACCCCAAGGAAAACAAGCTCTCCTTAGTCATCACCCCAATCCTTCCACCTCAGCCCCCCAGCCTTAGACAGCCACAAAGCTCTCTATAGATTTGTTTATCTCAGGCATTCCATGTGAGTAGAATCATACTGGATGTGTGGCAGAGCAAAGTTTGCAAGTTTGGGGCAAGAGCTGGTTCTCTACAGGCAACAAGGAACACTGGGGTGAAGGAGGCCAAATTGTCAGACTTCTTGGGACCCTCAAGGGTGGGCCTTGGATTACACTACGCAGTCTCTGAGTTCCTACAGGAACACCGAATACTCGAGGGTAAGCTCCATCCTGTTCAGAGTAGGCTTCTAGAAATTCAGGTTGCCAGGACCTTTCCCAGGACTCCAGAGGTCTTGGGTGGGGCATCATGTCTGTATTTTAAGGATGTTCTCCTAGTGATTCTGATGTGTACAAGGCATCAGACAGATATGTGAGGACCCCTATGAAAGGTTCCATATCAGAGACAAGACAGAAAGCTGCCTTTGTTCATGCATTTCCTGGTCCATCCATCTTTCTGAAAGAAGTAGCCACAAAGGCATTCCCGCTGTCAAGCCTGATTCAATTATTATATGGAAATCTCATTCTTATGCAGACCAAGGACAACTTTCCAATATGAAAGTAACAGAAATCCCTGCAGACAATTGCAGACTGCTCATCTGCTAGAGTGTATTTACTCACAGGAGGGCCTTGAGGACTTCAGTCACAGCGCAGGAACCTATGAGGGGTCCGAATGGTATAAACATGCCTGAAAATTCCCCTGGGCCTCTCCAGATCTGCTCTCCCCCCTCCTCCCTCCCCCCCCCCCTTGATCTTCCCCCAGCTTCCCTTAGCTAAGTCCTGTTTTAGGCCTTTGCATGACAGAAGCATCTCAACAAGTGAATTCAAGTTGGATGTTCAGGCACAGCTTCTTACAGTTTCCCCAAAACATTTGAGGGTTGGGAAGAGAAGTAGGAGCCATATTTGAGAAAAAAAATCCCAGTGGTTTATTACTTTAGCAGGGATCCAAGATGCTGATGGAGTGTCTCAGCTCCAAGCCATCACATCATGAGCTGCTAGACAGGCTTTATTGGCCACTTTTAGCAAATAAAGAAAAGAGACTCTGGGACATTAAAAGATTCACCCAAGATGACCCATCTGGCCTGTGGTCACCTCCTCCTGGGCCTTCGTCCCAGATTGCCAAGGCCCTGGGCTTGCCGTGCTGCCTGCTGGCTGTAAATATTTTAGAGAAGTGTGCTGGGATGTAAGACACTTGAGAATTTTTTTGCCCAGCTGCTTGGCTACAGAGGCTGGCTTTACGGAGGCACTCATTCACTCTGACAGAGCCTCGCTGCCCGCTGGGCCTCAGCAGGAAGAATGGGGAAGATCTCCACATTTCAAGCATGGCTAAGCAGGGAGTTTTCCCCATCCTAGGGCATCTCTCTCCTTCTCTCCCTCCCTCTCTCCTGTCTTCTCTTCTCCTCCCTTCCCTTTCTTCTCTTCTTCCCTATACTCTACCTTCCCCCTCCTCCCTTTCTCTCCTCCTTCTCCTCCATCTCTCCTCTCCCTCTCTTTCTTTCTTTCTCCTGGAAAGCCCAAACAGTGAAGCAATTTCCAAAATGGTCAAACCCTGTTCATCTCATCATGCTCATGGTGTGTGTGTGTGTGTGTGTGTGTGTGTGTGTGTGTGTGTGTGTGTGCGTGCGCGCGCATAGAGAGAGATCTAATCATGCTCAAGACTATGTGTATATGTGTGATCACATCATGCTCATGACTCGTGTGTATGTGTGTGTGTGTATGTGTGTGCGTGCACGCACGTGTGCACAAGAGAGATCTAATCATGCTCATGACTGTGTGTATGTGTGTGTGTGATCACATCATGCTCATGACTCCTGTGGGGGGCGAGGGGAGGGAGTGTTGCTTGTTTGCAATGGTTTTGGTTGCTTTTAGTCCTTCCTCTTTGGCCAGCACACAAGCTAGGGCACATAAGAGTTAAGCTAGGGCTCACTGACCCGAATCAGCCCTGCCTGCTGCTTATCCATGGACAGAAGCGATGCTCCTGGGCTTTTTCTGAGCAGCTGCAGCCTAGTAGCAACTGTTCCTCAGTCTACTGGAGCAGCCACCTGGGCCGAGGCTGCTATACAAAGCATGAGGCCTGGCCCGCCCCGCCCTGTGTGCTTTCTCGCAGGATGGAGGACCTCTCCTGTTGGAGAATCTGCTGTGCACGTGCTCTCTGCCTGCCTGCAGCCTGTCCTCCCGCCCTCACAAGCCCTGGTGGTGAGTGCTCTCCACAGGGATGAGCTAATAGCTCTGGGGGGAGGAGACAGACACTAAAGAAGTTCCTGCTGGTGCTGTGTGTGGTGGGAGAGTGTGAAAGATTTATCTGATGCTCAGAAAACATCTCCAGAGTCAGTCAAATTCCGGCTGCAGCCAGGGTGACTGAGGGTTGGTGACAGGGGTGCAGTCAGAGGGGATGGAGGAGAACAGGAGTGGGGGCAGGGCTGGAATGGGGGAGGGCAGGCTTGTGTGGGGGAGGGGGGTGCTGGGCACTGAGAGAAGGCCAGCATAACACAGACAAAGCCGGTGAATGGATGCTGCTCAAATCATTTTTTGTAGATGAAACTTGGACTGGGGGGATCGTCTATCACATTCTTTCTATGAGGAAGTAGTCCAGCTCTCACAAGTCCATTTCCAAAGGATTCTTGGAGCAAAACCAACCAACAACTGTACCAATTGCGCTAATGCTTGTCTTCCCACATCTATGTAGCTTAATTTCCTGTCCACACCATAATTCCATGAATTCAGAGAGAGTCATTATCCTCCCCCCTCCCCAATATAGCCCTGGCTATTTACTATTAAATAACTTTTAATGAGGAAAAAGATTAAAATGATACAAAATCGAACTGGTTTAACATGGATAAAGATATATGGAACATTCCATCCTAGCACAATGTGGTAAACAGTAGATTTTTTTCCCTTCTAACACAAGTCAAGCCATACTTCCTTCAGAAAAGCCACATAGGAAAGAGACTGGTTTCCTTCCTCCAAACACAAACATCCATCTGATTACAATCCATCATCTACGGCGCAAATGGCTTATTTGCTCAAAATAAATAAAAAACCAACCCCATCCTAAAAATGGAAGTACAGGGATGGGGGTGGGTCATGTGTTACAGGTGCACACCTGTAATCCCAGAATTGGGAGAATGAAGCAGGAGGATCTTAAATTCAAGGCCATCCTGGAATACATAGTAATTTGTAGGCCAACCTGAGCTACATAGCAAACTCTTGTCTCTAAATAAATAAATAAAACAGTGGGGATTGAATTAGGATATCTTGGATGGTAAAACTGAGGAATTCAACTTGAATTAGTTTAAGAAACAGACTCATATCTGGGAAGAATCATGATCCAATGGGGTGAGAAGTGGGGGTATCAGGAGGTATTTAGCTACCACAGGGTTCCATCAAGCCCTGGTCCTCTCTGAATGGAAACAGTTTCAGGACAAATGTCAGTGCAGAATTTATGCATCTAGTGTGTAAGCTTTGAGACTTGTTTCTTTAATGTTATCAGAAGAACCATGTGGTTAAAAAAAAAAGATCAGTTTTAGCGTGTTTAGGTCTGCTAAGACCTTAGCAAAGACCTAGAAACTTTCTGGATTTTTCTTTTTTTTTTTCCCCTCCAGCTGAAAGATGTTAGCACTTGTAAAAATTTAACCAATGTGTGTGTAAAAACCCAGCATGGTGCCAGAGGCTCCCCGTGTTCCCGTTGAATGGTGAGTGTGAGTTTCATCCTCTCCTCATGCATTAGGCGATGAGAATTAACCACCCGTGTTAAGTGACCCAGGATGGGAAGAGCTCTGTAAATGTCAGCCACGGTGATCAACATTCTGGTGATTGTTTGGTTTCCCTGTGAGACTAGCCCTGAATGAATCAATGCCTTCCCTTACTGCTCACCCCACTTCCAAGTATGACCTTCCTTCCTCTATCCCGTTTTCATGTTCATGCTTGGAATTATTCTTGCTTTTAACAGACCTGGGACATTTATAGCATGTTTGACCTCATGATCTTGGCTCTTTGACACTAGGATGTGATGCCAGCAAAGAGAGAATCAAGTATCTGTGGTGCAGACATAGCCACCATTTGATTTGTTCATGTTTTTTCTGCTGCTCACCCCACCATCAAGTTGGTTTCATTGTTCAATGCCTCCTTCTGAAGCCCTTCAGGAATAATTCTCCCTTTTTGTTTTCTCTTCTCTGATTTGTGGCTATAGAAAGATCAGTCTTTCCCTTCACAGGGGCCTGAGTGAAATCTGTGACAAAGTGTAGAGAAGATATATCTGACTTTGCCACACCAGGTCTTAGAAATCTCTAGGCTTTGCTTATCTTGAGAGTTTATCTTTTAGGTTGTCCAAGCAACATAAAAAGACCTCAAGTGGACTTGGTTCCATTAAATGGGCTTCTCTCAAAACAAAAAAATCACAGTCTTCTTAATGCTAGGGGAATCACCTCAAGTATCTTAGTATCTTTCCTACTGTTTATTTAGTGCCTTGGATCAAATACCAAATACAAAAAGGAGGATGAAGAGCAGGGGGAGGCAGAGCTAAGGTTATTATGTGCATATAGACGCATGACATTCTATAAGCATTTCATATGGTACACATCACAAATTACTTTCTTTTTAAAACTCTGTGAGATGGTTACTGGTTTCCTCATTCCACTGATACAGAAACTGAAATATAAATAGTTTAAACAACCTGCCAAAGTTCAACCCACTACTAAGCTGAGACCTGGCTCTCATATATCAGCAGCAGACTTTGGAGTCTGGGATAGTGTGGCCATAGATATTCAGTAATTGACTAGTTCAGATTATTGGGTAATTGTTTTTTAATAAAAATGAAACAAAATGTTCTTTTAAAAATTTCTCAAACTAAAAAAAAAGAATCTTTATTAAATGTGTGGTAGGCAGATTTGGCACTGTACACTAATACATGCTTTATCTCCTTTAATTTTTGAATAACCTCACAAAGTGAATGAAGCTTTCTCTGTTCAAATAAGACCACACAAATAATTTCTTAAGATTACACAGTGAGCCGGGCGCTGGTGGCTCACGCCTGTAATCCTAGCTACTCAGGAGGCTGAGATCTGAGGATCACGGTTCAAAGCCAGCCCGGGCAGCAAAGACCGTGAGACTCCTATCTCCAATAAACCACCAGAAAACCGGAAGTGGCGCTGTAGCTCAAGTGGTAGAGCGCTCACCTTGAGCTGAAGAGCTGAGGGACAGCGCCCAGGCCCAGAGTTCAAGTCCCACAACCAACCAAAAAAAAAAAAAAGATTACACAGTGAAACTAGGAACCAGTGGCTCCTGCCTATAATCCTAGCTAATCAAGAGGCTGAGATCCCGAGGATCACAGCTCAAAACCAGCCTAGAGAGACGAATCCTTTGCTGGAATCCATCTCCAAAATATCCAGCAAGAAGTGGGAATAGGGGTATAGCTTAGTGATAGAGCACCAGTCTTGCAAGCTCAGGGCCTTGTGTTTAAACCCCAGTTCCCAGAATAAAAGGTCACACAAAAAGTTTGTACAGCTGTTAAGTAAAGGAGATGCATCTTGAATCACAAGTCTATTTGATGCAAAGGTCATAATTTTACACATTTTCTACAGTTGCTAGGTTTTCAGTAGACACGGAACCCATTTAGTCATTTTCTATAAAAATTTTATAGCACTTTCCTTTTGAGATACATGCACTGGGCTAAGTAGATCCTATTCTATATATACCCACTGCCACAACTACTTTGTTGGGAGAATACCAGCCTCAAGACTCAGAAGCACATTGATATTGGAAAGACATCCTTTCCAAGATGGACCACAATTTTTTTTGGGGGGGTCCAGTTGTGGGGCCTGAACTCTGGGCCTGGGCGGTATCCCTCAGCTCTTCAGCCCAAGGCTAGCGCTCTACCACTTGAGCCACAGGACCACTTCTGGCTTTTTTCTTTTTGCTTATATGGTGCTGAGGAATCGAACCCAGGGCCTCAGGCATGCAAGGCAAGCGCTCTACCATTGAGCCACCTTCCCAGCCCCTGGACCATAATTTTATAGCCATAGATTAAAAACACCAATTATTATAACACTTTATATTTTTATATTATTATTTCACTAAATAATAAGCACCTTATATTTAAGGATGCTTCTTATGTGCCTGAAGTTCTAAGTATTTCACATACATTAAATCAGTTAGTCCTCACAAAAATCCCTGAAGAAGGAGGTTTATTATTACTTCCATTTTTGATTGGGAAACTGAGGCACAGGAATACAAACAATTCACTCAGTGGTGCCCAGCTAGGAAGTATTAAAGCAAGTCCTGGAGTTAGGCCTTGTGGCTACTGGGTCTGTGTTCTCAGCAAGGCCCGAAATTACCTCTCATTGCTTACTTGAGAAATGTTAGTTCTATTCCTCTCACCACACACTAGGCAATGGGAATTAATATGTGAATTAATCATGTGTATTACCTCACTTGATATGCATAATGAATAATCAAAATACTTATTTATTATTTTTGTATGGAGCATCTTGTATGAGCTCTGGAAATGGAGCATTTATGTCCAAGGAGCAGAAAGAAGCGAACAAGCAAATATATCATTATGTGATAAAAGGCTACAATAGGAATATGATGGCTATTGTATATTTACCGTCACTTCTCAAACTGAATGCCCCAGGACACTGACCTAGGCTTTCTTATCCTTTGACTTCTGGTTAGATATAACCACGAGTGGATACCTAGAAGAAAAAAGAAATCAGGGCATTTCTCTCTTCCCCTCAACTAGGCAGTGACTTTATATCTTCTTTGGCTACATTCTATTGGGTACCTCCTGTTTCCTGGTCCCAGCTCTTGACGGCATCAATCACATTCTACCCCTTTGGTCCTCAAGCTTAGGGGTAGAGATGGATTCTTGTTGGGCTTCTTAACCACTTGAATGCACCATTTGTGTCTTGAAGAGCCCCTGACTTATACAAGGGATAAAGGTAGAGATTAAGAGGGGAATGTACAGGAAGGGTTACCTAATCTAGACTTGGTGGGAATTATTGATTTGGGGGCAAATGTAGGCAGGAAGAACATTCTAGAAAGAACAAATAAGTGACAAAATAGGTACTGTTTAGTACAAGGTCTGGAGTTGGATTTTGGAGGTGCCAAGTGATATGACGTGCTGATACCGGCATTAAGGACACATGGGGTAAACTAGCAATAGATTTGAGATTGTTCTGTCAGTCTTTGGTGTATCTGAGGCCACTCTCACGATTGCTGATGTCTGCTATGGGGTGGAGAGAAGGGCTGAGACCAACAAAATAAAAGGTTGGAGATAGAGAGTCAGCAGAGTTCAAAGGAAAAGAAAGCAGTGGTACCCAATCACTGGCAGTCTGCCTGAAAGTCAGCCAACCAGGAAGTCAGTCCAGTGGGGATGCTTCTAAATTCCAACCAGTCAACAATATCACAATGTTATATATATATTCTTAAAAAAGACTATGGACTGTTCTCATCTTTCTTTTTCTTTTCTTTTTCTTTTTCTTTTTTTTTCCGTCCAGTCGTGGGGCCTGAACTCTGGGCCTGGGCGCTGTCCCTCAGCTCTTCAGCTCAAGGCTAGTGCTCTACCACTTGAGCCATAGCACCACTTCCGGCTTTTTTCTTTTTGCTTATGTTGTGCTGAGGAATCGAACCCAGGGCCTCTGGCATGCAAGGCAAGCGCTCTACCACTGAGCCAACTTCCCAGCCCCTCATCTTTATTTTTTCTTATTTTAAAGAATCTACATTGACCACTTATCACTGTTATAATGAAGAGGGGAAATGCTTGTTTGTATAAAAGAGCACTTAGTTTAGCATTATAGCTCCAAATGAATTAATGTTAAATGTCCCCCCAATCATTTAGGGCCACCTTTCAGATCTTACGGGATTCTTGCATTAATGATAGGCTACTGGGAGGGCTGGGAAAGAATGGTGAAGGGGTGACATCAATCAAGGTGCATTGTAAAAGTAAACTGATGTGTTTAACTTTGTACAACTATTTTGTGCAACTGCTTAAAGATAATAAAATATAACTGTTTTAAGGAAAAGAAAAAATAGGCCATAAGATGGATGACTCTAAAGGCCTTAACTCAACAAATATTTATAGTGCATTTATGTGGCAAACACTAAATTAGACATTAAGAGACAGGTTCTAAGTGGGTAGTTGTTGTTGTTGTTGTGGGTTTGAACTCAGGACCTGGATGCTATTCCTAGACTCTTTTGCTAGTGCTCTACCACTTTGAGCCACAGTGCCACTTCTGGTTTTTTGGTGGTTAATTAGAGATATGAGTCTCACAGGTTTTCCTGTCTGGGCTGGCTTTGAGCTGGCTTTGAACAGTGATCCTCAAGTCTCAGCTTCCTGAGTAGCTAGGATTACAGGTGTGAGCCACTGGCACCCAACTTTTAGCAGGTAGTCTTTAATGATGTAAGTCTTTGCTGAAACCTAAGTGGGAAAAGCACATTTTCATAATAACATGAAATTGTGCTCTTCCCTTCAAACATGTCCAACTGCTCATTATTAGTGAGGATCGTCAACATAATAAGGGAGGGCAAAAGATGAATTCTAGGTGTTTTTAGGCAGGTTTGGGATGAATGATCCACATAATGTGCATCCATCAAAATCTCACAGCATCTTGGACTGGGTCTTGGAGAGTAGCAGATCAACTTAATTTCTCCTACTATTGTTTCTTTTATTTTAGAGGAGGAGAGCTTTAACTGCTTCTTCTCTTAATAAAAATAGTGTGTGTGTCCTAACTGCATTTAATTAAGCCATATTTCTAGTGTGGAGAGTGGGGAACATGACCTAGAGCCTGCTGTTCTCTGTGTCCTGATTCATGCAAGCTGCTCTTAAATGAGGAAGAAATGATGATTGAATATTGTGAATGGCACAATAGTTAATCTCGTGTGAATAGGCAGTGGGAGGAGAGTGTGTTTGTCTCGGGTTTGTTAGAAAGGTTTTCATGATGAAACACTGAAAGATTTCCCCCATTTTCTTCCTGCTGACAATGTATCGCTGATAGTTTGACTTAATGAGGTTCTTAGATTTAATAAAATAGAAAAAGGCAGTGAGCCATTCCCAAAATGACTCAGAAGAACTATTTGGCAAAAATAATTGAGGTTAGAGAATACTGGTACAAGGAATTCTATCCATTTCCACTACCCTAGACAGTGCCCACTCACTCCATCCTCCTTGCTGATTATAGAATTCATCCCATTTGGGGCAACTTCCCCTAATAAAGGCCATTTTTCATAAACTTAAGAGGTACTGAGGAATTAATAACAATTTTCTAAGTAAGCAGTAAATAGTAAAGTCTCTACCATGCATCCTTAATAATGATGCCTTAGCTTTGTATAGTCTGCTAGAGTTTTCATAGTGCTTTCTTAGACCTTTAAGTCATTAAATTCTCATTTTAATCCTGTCAGCTGGGGATAGAATTCAGACTTAGATCTTGTAGCTTTGTGTCTGATTCTTGGTTTGATCTATTTGAATTACCATGCCTTAAAAAGATCATATGCACCTGTGGCTAACTATCGGGAAAAGATGACACTCTATTGGCTAGAATGACTGATCCCAATTACCAAGGAGAAATTGAGTTTCTGCTACACAATGCATCAGGAAGGACTATGGGACACAGCATTCTCTAGAATACCTTTGCCCATGATGTATAGCAAAGGTTAGTAAAAAAAACAAAGGAACAAGAAGATACACCCTAAGATATGTATTCAGATGTTTTTTTTTCTTTCATGCGATTGTTTCTAACACATTTATAAGATTATTTCTTTGTTGCTTTGTATGTCTCTCCCCCACAGTATAACCCCTGCTTTCACTGCATTTGATGTCGGTATAATTTGTGGAGGGGAAGGGGAAAAACAAATCGTTTAAATAGGGATACAGGTGGACCCATTGCAACAATGAGATGTACAAGTTGTTATGTTGAAAACCAACTTCACAACTTTGGTGCTGGGGGGGGAGAGGGGGTCAGAGATTGGGAGGGCAGGGGGAGGATGGGAAGGGATGGGAAGGGGAAACAAAGGAGGAGGCTGCAATGCTTGATAAGAAATGTTCTCATTATCTTGCCCATGTAATTGTAATCCCTCTGTACAGTATTTTCACAATAAAAAGAAGAAGAAGATACACAGGCTCACCCAAAACCAGGGGATTTGTCCCAAAAGAAATTGGGGGCTGTTTTGTATATGTCACTGATATGAGTGGAATCATTTCCCTTACTATTTTTTTCTGCATGTTTGTCATTGGTATGTAGAAAAGCTACTGACTTTATATGTTGATTTTTATATTCTGCTGTTTTTTGCCCGAAGTATTTATCAGTTCTAAGAGTGTTTTGGTGAAGTATTTAGGGCCTTGGGGTATAGAATCATATTTTCTGAAAATATGGACAATGTGATTTATTCCTCTCCTATTGGCTTACATTTTTTCTCTTGCCTTATTGCTCTGACTAAGGATCTGAGAACTATATTAAATAAGAGTGGAGAGAGTAGATGCTAGTGACTCTGAGGTAAGTTCTCTTTGGTTCCAGGTTTTTTTCTTCACTTAGTATAATGTCGACTGTAGATTTCTTATTCATAGCTTCATTATGCTGAGGAATATTCCTTCTATTCCTAAGATCTTTGAAGTTTTTTTTTAAATCATGAAACAATGATGAATTGTGCCAAAGGGTTTTCCTGCATTTATTGGTATGATCATGTGATTGTTGTCCTATATTCTGTTTATGAACTGTATTACATTCATTGATTTGACCCATCCTTATACCTCTGAATGAAGCCAGCTGGATTACTGTAATATGATTTCTGTAATCTGTTGTTGAATTTGGGTTGCAAGTATTTTTTTGTAATTCAGATTATTTTTATTAAATAGTTGTACAAAGAGGTTGCAATTCCATAGATCAATTATGAGTATAATATGTCTTGGTCTGTGCCTCCTGCCATTATTCTTGGATTGCAAGTATTTATCAAGAATTTTTTAATGAATGTTTATCAAGGAAATTGGTTTATAATTTTTATCCACTTTTAGAATCAGGGTAGTTCTGGATTCATAGAATGAGTTTGATGGTCTATTTTCTCTTTCTACTTTGTGGAATAATTAGAAGAGAATTAATGTTAGTTCTTCCCTAAAGGTCTTCTGGAATTCCGCAACGATTTCATCTGGTTGTGGACTTGCTTTATTGGGAGACTCTATTACTGCTTCAATATCATAGATCTATTTAGACAGTTTTTATCCTCTAGAGCTATAATGCATTGTATTTTTATATTTCTTATGCTTCTGTTTTGGGACTTGTTCATCTTAGCACATTCATTGGTCAGGAGTTTTAATTGCCTGTAGTCTTGAAGTATTCTAAATGTTAGGCAGGACAGTGTTTGTCAGAGTTGCAGTGTTACTTGCTGCCAGTGGGCTGAAGGAATGGTTCTATAGTCAAGCATTCACCCACATAGTCAGGGCACCAGACCCTATCCCTAGTTTTCAGATTGAAGTAAACTAGATTACAGTCTTTTGAGGAAGAGAGAGTCGATTGTCTGTATTTGGAGTTCTTTCCCCACAGAGCTTCCCTTCTTTTTGTATTGAGAGCTGTTATGGCCACAGAGAAGCCCCCGTTTGTGACTGTAGGGGCAGCAAGCAACGCACTGGGGTAGGGAGAGCACTAAGCTCTATACTAGCGGAGGGAGAGCTGAGGGATGGAGGCACACCGTCTGTTGGTCTCAGTGATGTCAGACCTTGTCCAGTAGTTCATCTCTCTCTGCAGAAAAGATGCTGTGAACATCATGAGATTCAGAGGGTGGGCTCACGATTCTCCATTCCACCTTGCAGCTATCCCTTGATAGAATGAATTTCCAACTGGCAGTCCCACTACTCTGTTCTGGGAAGAGGCAGTGGAAGTCACATGACTTTGAGGGCCTGAGCTCCCCTGAGCAGCAAGTATATTAGGTGCAGTTTCTAGAAGTGGGACTATCGGTGCTTTCAGATACCACTCAGCTGTTTACCACTCTACGGGAGAAATGGCTATAGAAATCATGGTTTGTTTGGGTGTGGGGTTGAGATTGGGGCTCTCCATTGTACCTAGAAGCTAACACACGTAGCTAGAATCTAGGCCTTGCAGGCCAAATACTATCTAGCCCACAGGCTCAGTGCTTTGTTTCTACCATGCCCTCTGACAGGGCTTCTGCCCACCATGCTTTCAAGTGACTGAGCTCTAGTGTTTAACCTTTTCAACAGGGTAACTTCAGACTCTTTCCCTCTCCTTGACCTCTTATGGCCATCTCTTCCCCAGCAGGACCTTCCATGATTCTAATAGCTTTGCTTATTGTTTGTTTTCAAGCCCCCTGAATAGCTCAGTCTCAATAGGCACCTCTCCTCTCCAGGTGGTACCTTGCTACAGCTATCCAAGAAACATACCCTTTCACAGCTGAGTATTCTTTCCATCTCCATATCCTGCACTAGTTTTAAGGCTTACATGGAGTATAGACTTACTGGGCAGCTAGAATTGCCCAATCTGTTGCTAAGGTCATCTGGTTTACCTTGCAATTTCATCTTTGGCTTCTCTTCCCCACCCTTAGGGAGGAAGGAATGAAGTTTGGGATTATTTAGCTTTTCTCTTTCATCTTCCACTTGTTCCCTTTTTTCTCTTCTTTTTTATTTTGTTTTGCCATCTGTTTTGTTTCTGGTACTCATTCTCTCTTCTTCAGTATATAGTCTCTCCTTTGCTATCTAACTCTTCTAATTCATGGAATCAAAATGGGAGACACTTCTAATTCACTTTGTAATGCTCTGATTTCTAAGGGGAATCATTCCATTAAGTTTAGTTGGGTCTAACTCAACCTCCTGCTACCAGGATATGCACAGCTCCCATACTAGCTAATCAGAGTATGTCTTCTTCCAATCTAGCCAATCAAGGTATGTCATTTCCCAGTCTGTCCAATCAGAACATGTCATCTCTCCATCTAGTCCCCTCAAGTGTATCATCTTATTGGCTACAGTGATAAATCCAGATGGTCCATGTGAATCAAGCTGGGTCAGTTGGGGTTTTTTTTTTGGGGGGGGGGGAAGAGGGGCTTTTCTACTACAGTGGTCCTATTTCTTTAGAAGTTTCCTAAACTAATTATCTGTGTACTGGATTTCTTTGGCCCAGAACTCTTAACATATGGAAGAGAATTTGAAGGCTGAGGAGAGAAAACTAATGACACTTTGAGGACTCAGATCCAACAATGAAGCCTCAGACCTTTTAATTGCTTGGATTAGTGCCTGATGCTCTGGAAACTTCTCAGAGTCTAACTTTGCCTAGCTGTCCCTGAAGTTCTGCTTCTTCTTTTGGGAGCCAAATTCCCAAAGGAAAGAGATATTACAAAGAATGACAGTGCAGTTGCTGATTTTTTTTTAATGTCAGAAAAGGTGAACATATTTCTTCAAAAATACTTTGCTCACCTCCAGTTTGAAAGTCTTCTTTTATATTCCAGTTATGCTAGTTTTCCGCTTGCTACTGTTAACACATTGCCACAGCCTTAGTGACTTGAAGTAGCACAATTTTATGAGCTATGGTGCAACCCTGGGGGTCAGAGCAGTGGTGGGTGGGCAGCTGGGTTCCCTGGGGAAGATAGGAGAAAGTCAGCTTTTTGAGTTTCCCAGTTGCTAAGAGCTGCCCACATTCTTTGACTCCTGGCCTCCTTCCAGCCCTGGCGCCACTGCAAACTCTGCTTTTATCATCACATCTCCTTTTCCGGTTTTGACCTTCCTTCTTCCTTCTTTTAAAGGCATAAGCACATTGGACTCACCTAGTTAAACCAGGAAAATCTTTCATTTAAAACCCATCTATTTAGTCACATCTGAAATATTCTTCACTATATAAATAGCTATATTAATATAACACTATATAAATAACAGTTGCTAGAGTTTAGGATACCACATCTATGGAGGTAAGGGACCTTAGCCCTAGTGCACTAGAGCACTCATTTTTAAAAACAAAATCTGTGTCACCCTTCAAATATTAATAGCAGCAATGAAAAACTTGAAGTCATCCTCTTTAAAGGAAAGACTTGTTGGTGTGTGTGTGTGTGTGTGTGTGTGTGTGTGTGTGTGTGTGTTTGTGCAGGTAATGGGACTTGAATTCAGGGGCCTGGGTACTGCTTTCACTTAGCTTTTTCTTTTCTTTTTTTTTTTGCTCAAGGCTATTTCTCTACCATTTAAGCCATAGCTCCTCTCTGCTTTTGGGTGGTTAATTGGTGCTAAGAGTCTCACAGACTTTCCTGACTGAGCTGGCTTGGAACCATGATCCACAGATCTCAGCCATTTGAGTCATTCGGATTATAGACGTGAGCCACCAGCACCAAATATTCATCTTTGTTGTACAAAGGTTTAAGCCAAATAATTTGTTATTCTGGTGCATTCTGTTCAAGGTAAAACTAAAATTTCAAGTATAGTTCCTTTCTATGTAGAGTGGCTATTGTTCCAGTTTTTATGATGATAGCCTCCATTAAATCTGTATTTTTGTATAAATAACAAACAAGGACAAGAAAAAAATAGAAACATTTGGACAATACAGATGCTAAGGTAGGCAAAAATTCAGAAGCAACTTCTAGCATTTCTTCAGAAAGGTAGATTGAAAAAAAGAAAGAAGACAGCAAAGACAAACAAAAAATATTTGTCATCCTCATAAAATGGACCTTGAAAGAGAAGTGGAGATAACCTGTGAACTTTAGTGAGAAGCAGGGATAGCCTGTGGCTTGCAGGATGGGGAAGGCCACAGAATTCTGCTCTAGACTGACCACATTTCCTAATAAGACAAAGCAAGTAACTGTCTTTCAGAGTAAATGGCAAGGGGCATTGATTTTTAAATTACTTTTAAATTGTAAAATCAAACAATTGTAGCAGCATTTTAGGTAATCTTCCGGCTGTATACCAGGAACTTTGTTGGAGGGGAAAAAAATTTAAAAACAAAACAAAACTCCAGGAAGACACTTAATGAGAAGCAGTAATAAATGCAGTTCTCTGTTATATGGCCATTCACCTTCATGACTGAGTTTTCAATCCCACAGATTATTTGTAATAAGTGAAGATTTTTTTTCAAAGTCTTTGTGAGCTGCGTGCCAGTGGCTCAGACCTAGAATCCCACCCAGGCAGGATAGTCCATGAGACTCCTATCTCCATTAACTCCTCAGAAGCCAGAATTGTTGCAGCTCAAGTGGTAGAGCACTAGTCTTGAGCAAAAATAAAGCCAAGGGACAGCACCCAGATCCCCAGTTCAAGCCCCAATACCAGCCCACCTCTCCTCCCCCAAAGCCTTTCTGAAAGTCTAACAAAAAATACAGCATCTTATAAATTTGCTGAAGTTATATGCAAAGAGATACCTGGCTGAGAGTAGACCCCAAATTTTTCTGCAGCTATAATTACTGAAATCCTAAAAAGGCCAATTTAAGTTTGTAAGCAGGCAGTGTTGTTTCCCCACCACCAAAAAGTAGAGGTTTGGAAATCAAAGAAAGGTTGGACAAATGGGATTGCATAAAGTTGCAGAGCTTCTGCAGGGCAAATGACATAGCTAGCAAGATCAATAGAAAGCCCACAGATTG
>NW_012267252.1:15134254-15186346 GCF_000151885.1 Dipodomys ordii
GAGGAGGCTGCAATGCTTGGTAAGAAATGTACGCATTATCCTGCCCATGCAATTGTAACCCCTCTGTACAGTATGTTCACAAATAAAATAAAATTAAAAAAAGAAAAGTAGAGGTTTGGGGTCTTGATCACTTGTACCTGTCTTCCTAATCTCTGTTTCCCAAGTTGTCAGGATTATAGGCTAGCTACATGCCTGGCCTCTTAGAAAATCTTGATCATACAACCTGCCACATCTCCCACAGTAAGGAGCTCTCTCCCTCTCCCAATGCCCTCTGTTGTTGTTGTTGTTGTTGTTTTTGTAGGTCATGGGGTTTGAACTCAAAGCCTGGGCTCTGTCTCTGAATTCTTTTGCTCAAAACTTGCACTTTACCACTTTGAGCCACAGCAGCAGTTCTGGTTTTTAGGTTGCTAATTAGAGATAAGAGTCTCACAAACTTTCCTGCCTGGGCTGGCTTTGAACCACCATCCTCAGATCTCAGCCTTCTGAGCAGCTAGGATTACAGGCATGAACCACCAGGGCTGGGCTTCTTACCTATGTCTCTAGTCTCATCTCTCCTTCAGTCCAGCATGCTGACTCTATGTTCAGGACACTTCTGCTTTTTCTGGCTTTGAGATATGTGCTCTTGATAGACTTTCTGCCTCTAAGACTCTTCCTAGATTTGTCATGACTGTCTTCTCATCTTTTACATTTCAGATCAATGTAACTTTCTCATAGTGGCCTTGATATATCATTACTTCATATAAAATTTCCTTGCCAGGCATGGTAGTGCCCATTGATAGTCCCAGCTATTCAGGAGACTGAGGTAGGAAGAGCATTTTAAGCTCAGGAGTTTGACACCAGCCTAGCAATAGCAATATATAGCAATAGGCCACAAACACAGCAATAGTCCCTGTCAAAACAAACAACAAAAAACCCCAACAGTGCTAGACACTTGCGGTTTATTTGTATCTTTGCTTTTTACCTGTCTTTTAAATCAGAATGTCAGCTCTACAAGAATTGAAGTTAAACTTTAAACCTTGTACCTTTTCCTGACACATAGCAGACACAGGGTATATATTTGTTGGATGAATCAAAGGATAAAGATATCTTTGAGGATAGACTAATATTTCATTGAAGCCTTTCAACACAGTAAGTCTTTGTCAGACATTCTAATTCCATGTCTGAAATGAAGGGAAGATTCTACTTGAAAAAGATTCCTCACTGAATGGAAAAGTACCTCAGCCCCAGAACACCCTAACTACCGGGGTTCAGAAAGGTCAAAAATAACTATGAGAAGTCCAAGTAAGAATAACTCATCCTGTAAGGGTTGACACTGACAACCAATCTGTGACAGTAGAGGTGTTCTGGGACATCATAAATCAACTGAGGGCCCTGGGGATTGTGTTTGCTTGTATGCATCAATATCTTCTTCAGGGAGGCTTGGATCCAAAGAATACTTTAAAGACTATGGTCTTAATCCCTAGAACCCCCTTAGAAGAGAGGATGAAAGCGCCCATTACTTTTGTACCTGAGCCCCAGGCAGTCTCTCCCACTGTTTTCACTCTCCTCTGAACTTTTTGTCATTGAAGGAAAGCTAATTAGAAGTCAGAAAGAGGTTAAAGTCCCTCCCTCCCCCGCCCCCCCTCCCCCCCACATGACAGACTTTCAAAGAATGGAGAAAAGTTTTCTAAGCTTGGCAATCTGAAGTTGTTTGGATCACCATCCAGGTGACCTCAAGTTCAACAGCAAGCAAGATTCTGACAAAACTGGTGTTAGCCTCAGTCTATTTTTACTCAATGAGTTGAAAGAAACAGGAAAAAATCTAGACACTGTGTTGCCCATCCTGGGTAAATCAATAAGGAAGTTGCTCTTTTTTTCCCTCCTTTAAAAAAAAAAGTTTGTATGAATTTAATGATACTCAAACCTGACTTCAGAACCCGAAATATCTGTGTATAATAGTTGGAAATTTCACTCTGATGCACTAGTATGATGTGAAAGATTTAATGAAAATGCATGTGGAATGCTGAATGAAAATAACACCTGTTAACATTATCTGTTCAAATATTTGTTTGGGGCACTATATGCCCATGGGGCGGTAAAGACATACTAAGCCTTTTACCATTAGTTTTCTGCTTCAAATGGAACCTAGCTCTATGAAAAAACCCAAAAACCAACAACAAACCCAAAAACCTCGTTGTTATCTCAATTTTCCCTGGCTGCTCTTTATGAAGAAGAGGGAAGGTACTGTCAGAATTGTCCCTAAGGAAAATTGGGAAGTTGAGCTTGATTTTCATCTTCTTTTTCCCGGTTTGCCACTCCTGATTGCCTCATTCTGAGACTCTCATTTCCTTAGGGTCTTTCCAGCATCTTCCCACATTCATGAGCGAGTGACTGTACAGTTACAAGGTCATGCAGTTCTTTTTTTTTTTTTTGCCAGTCCTGGGCTTGAACTCAGGCCTAGGTGCTGTCTCTGAGCTTCTTTGTGCTCAAGGCTGGTGCTGTACCACTTGAGCTACAGCTCCACTTCTGGTGTTCTGGTAGTTAATTGGAGGTAAGAGTCTCATGAACTTTCCTGCCTGGTCTGGCTTCAAACCGTGATCCTCGGATCCCAATTCCCTAAGTAGCTAGGATTATAGGCTTGAGCTACCAATACCCAGCTCTTGCTGCTTTTCTTTCTTTTTTTTCTTTTTTTTTAGAGGAGGGTCTTTTTTTTTTTTTTATGAGGAGCTCCCAAGCCATGCAAAATACTGTGAAATACATCTGTATGTTTTTCTGCCTATCTGTCTTGTGTTAATTTACTTCTCAGGACTGATTATGAACCAAAGAGGATGGAGGTGGCATTTGGGTGATAGTAGTGACCAAAGAGACCTTGCTGAGGATAGAAGAAGGGGTGGCAAGGGTATTGGGGACTCAGCCAGAGCCAAGCCCCTGTGGCTGGCATAGGGCCACGTCTGTCAAGAGAGAACATTTTACCAAGTTTGGAGGTCTTGCTGGAAATCTTCAATATAGGTATCTGAGCCACACCTTAGAACGATTAATTTAAGACTTCTGGAAATCCAGGAGTCACAGTAATCACCTGTAATCTCAACTCTTGGGAAGAGGAAGCTGGGAGACCTTCTGTTTAAGGCCCATGTGAGCTATATAGCAAGGTATTATCGCAAGAAACAAAAAACAAAACAATCAAAAGCAGAAGAACAAAAACTCTTGGAGTAGAATTGCCTTAAAATTTAGTTTTCAAAGCTCCTCAGCTAATTCTAAAGAGTAGACCGAGTTGAGAACCACTGTTTGAAATTCCAAGCTTCCTTTACCATACTGTTATTTAAGTATCTAATCTTAAACTTTTCATTTAAGGATACCCTGTAGACTTACTCAGTAGTTGGCGTTAATCTAGTCATCTCCACAACAAAGCATTGCTTGATGAATTTACATTATTCAATTCAGTCTGAGGCAGCCATTCAATAATAGATTTCAAATAATCTTAAAAACAAAGTCTGAAGCAGAGGCTGGGAAATGATGGTCACTTGGATTGTACTCCTATGTTGAGCTGAGGCTGATTAATCCAGTGAAACTTTTCTTTTGGACTGTTTTATAATGATGCTAGGCTAAACACATGGACACAACTTAAATTGGCTTATGGTTCTCATGAATTGAAGGGAATTAGTCTGTTGTTTGGCATGGTAATGTGGGTATACTCAGGACTATAGAGGTATCTTCATAATACTTTATGGTCTGATTTTCATTAATATCTTGCTCTCTAGCTGTGAACCTTGTAGGGTATTTATAAAATTATGTGTCAAAAATCCATACGATGAAAAATTTAAAATAATGTAAAATAAAATTAGAAGACCTAGGAACATATATTGAGTTAGAGATACTACCTAGAACCACAATTAATATTAAAATTATGACTCACTTTCCTTTTTAAGAAGCTGATGTGATTATGTTTCTTGTCAATCGTTTCCAATTTGATTCGTAATGAATTTCACTTCTCAAGATCTTAAATTCAAAGTGTTTCCTCTGAAGAAAATTGGATGTTTTCAATTATAAA
The DNA here is from genome assembly GCF_000151885.1 of Dipodomys ordii. NCBI lineage: Eukaryota > Metazoa > Chordata > Mammalia > Rodentia > Heteromyidae > Dipodomys > Dipodomys ordii. The sequence continues at coordinate 15,138,282 of NW_012267252.1, forward strand.
AAGGAAAAACAAATGATTAAAAGAAATTTCTGGGAAGAGACTATATTGATAGAAATGATGTAGTCAAAGATTCAAATTTATGGGCAAAAGACTCTTTCAATGTCCTCAGCCTGATTCATTAATAATTTAGAGCTAAATTTAGGGGCACTCCCTTAGAAAGAATTACACTATCCAATTTATGTTATGTTATCCTGAAGTGTAAGCAGCAAACTCATTAAAAATTAATGAAGTAATCAGACAAATTCTATGACTATGCGTGAGATTCTCATTAATGTTTCACAAGGCAGCATTAAGAAAAGCTAAATAGACTGCACTAGATCTAGAAGTAATAAATGAAGTTCAAAAGCAAAGCAACTTAATGACCTTCCGGTAAATACAAAGACTTGACACAGATAGATAAAGGATTTTTAGTAAATCTATCAGCTGTGCTTTTTGGCAATGCCTACAATAGGAAAATGAAGTCTGATCTGTTGGTTGCTTAATTTGATCAGTCAAGGGGACAAGTTTAAATATTAACTACGGGTCTTGAAATAACTGATTGGACTGTCATTTAACAAGTCAAAGTGCTCAATACTCCTTTTGCTAAGTACTAAGTACAGTATGACTACAACACAGGTTCTTAGAATATTGGCATTTGGAGCTGGATACACCTGTGTTGTAACAACAATCCCGGGGCCCTAGAGGGCATTTAGCAGCATCTCTGACTTCTGCCACTGGATGCTAGTAATACCACTCAGATGTAACAACCAAAAATGTCCACTCTTGGCTGTTAAAAGGAGTTACACCTGTTTCACAGCGGCGGTGAACTCCAAGAATACAATCAGCCCATTTCTAACTGGAGCGAGAGGTTACACACAGCATTAAATGGAAGGATTAACTTGCAATTATTTGGTCAATTTGGACTTCGCAGACAATTAAACTAGTTAATTCAGATCAAAATCTCCTCATTGAGACTTATCAGGATTGGCATCTAAATGAACTCAATTAGCAAACTGTTTGCATATTCTAACTCTGACTTGAGGTTTCAAGCTCAGAAATACTTCAGGTTCAATGGTCAGGTCTGAAAGTCAACCAATAGAAGAGCTTTCTCAGCGTGACTGTCCTGTTGAGTCTTGTGACTTCTTGACACCCACAGCCACACTCCTACATACACACAGTCCTCCAAGGGTTCTGGTTATCTGACTCTTGCTATTGCATCTAGGCTTCTCCTTTCTGTCCTGCTTAACCATGTCTGTCCAGGCTGATGCACCAGACAGAATAACAATGACAACTATATATTTGAATTCATACTCTAGGATTTATAGGTTTCTCATCATGGGAAAAAAATGAGATCAGGAATAATACAGCTTCCAAGATGGTTATGAGGATGAAGCGCTTAGAAGATGAATGCCTCTTTTAGTAACAGCCAACCAACTACAATGGTAAACAAGTGAGGGTTATTTTCTAGATGGAAGTCTTCCTGAGCTGGAACGTCATCAAGAATGTTCTGGGGTCTTCTTACATGTCAGCTCTGCAATGGTGCAGTGGTGCATGAATGACTCCCAGCCTCCAGCTGAACAGATGGTGTTGGACTTCCAGACGCGATCTCTTCATTCTGCACCGGAAGAAGAGAAAGCCCCACAGGTTACAGACTTTCCACGAAGTGCTTCGGACTCTCATGGGCCACGTGTGTGTGTGTGTGTGTGTGTGTGTGTGTGTGTGTGTGTGTGTGTGTGTAAGACTGGGCAGCGTCGCTTTTAAAGCATGTGCAGAATGACAACAAGAATGACACTATCTTTGTCTCTTCTTTGCCTGGAACATGGATGTAAATGGTGGTGCTCCAGCAACCCTGGTTAAAGTGAAGGTAACTTTAAGGATGGGAACCATGCAGGAAAGAAAGTTCAGCAAAAAGATAAAAGAAACGCGAGTTTCTGGTTGCCCATGGACTCACCATGCCAGCCTTGGCCCTTGTCTTGTTTAAGCTGCTCTTCTTTGCTTTTACTGAAGTACACAGCAAACCTTACCCCAACTGCTTTGGCTGCCAAATGACATTTAAAGTGATCCTTTCTGAAAGAAATTAATGATAGAAGGAAAAATCTTGTTTCTTAGAAGGCAGGTTTTTAAATTTTAAATTTCCCATGTAGTTATTTTGAAAGTTCAAAGAGCTATTCACACGGTGTTTAATAATTCTACTTTATATTTTTTCCATAAGTGTCTTAAAATACTTTTGAAGCTGACTAAGAAAGCAACAAAGAGAAATCATTGTGAAATTTGTTACTAAGTTTCCATGAACACTCAGAAAAGAGTTCTAAACTAGGTCACCAAATTTATTCAGTGTCTGCATATTTACAGAGCACATAAAACATTACAAGCACTGTTAGGTTGTGTGTATATGTGTGTGTGAGAGAGAGAGAGGGAGAGAGAGACAGACACATACACATATAGACACATATACACAGAGACAGAGAGAGACAGACAGACACACAGAAGACATACAGACCCTTAGATCTCTAGAACAACACAGATGTCAACTTGCAGAAAATGGTATGGAAAAGATGAAGCTAATTCTGTTAAATAAAAATAAAATAATAAAATATTCTTTTAAAGTAACAATTAGCTGACACTAAGCAAAGGAAAGAAATGTGCATATCACCAGATGTAGAAGAAATAACTGTATTGTCAGAGCTCATATAATTCACAAATTTTATAGACTGCAATAAAGACATGAAGGTTAGAATTTGTTTGTGACCTTAACTAAGTATCACTATCTCACAATACTGTGAAATTTATGTAATCACTTAATCACAATAAAAATGTTTTTAAAAAGTAACAATTGGAAGACAACCAAAATGTTAAATGTATCTTATTTAGTTTTCAAAGCCTTCATATTATTTCTCACATTCTGTAAAGAACACTCAGTTTTAAGTCAGGGATAAAAAAATTTAGCAAATTTTGTTAATTGTTAAAAAATACTAATTGATCTAGGCAAGGAATGTAAATGCCAGTGCCTTCTACCGGCTTAGACCACTACACATTCTTCCATTGATTATAGGGGCTTTAGTTACAGGTTTTGAACCTATTAAGATGCAGGTTCTAATGAAAGGTCAATAAATCTTAGTCAGGAATGCCCAAGAGCTTTCTAAAAATCAAAATTCTTGGTTCTCTCTCTCTCAATGACTGATTCATTAAGTCTGGAATAGCTCCAGACCACATGAGATTTTAACTCCTCACATAACTCTGATACATACTGTGAACGAAACTCATTGACCTGGGCCATTCTCAGTTCTATGAACCTCAGTGTAAAAGGAAATTCAAACACAAAGATTGATGAGAGGTGAGGAGAAATGAAAGCACAGAAGCTCCTGAAGTTGAAGGGATGTGAGTCATCAGCCGTGGAAAGAAGCACGGAAGCATGAAGTTTCATCTTTCTTGGGGTCCTAGTGGAAGGAACAAAATGCATGAAAATACATCTTTATGGTGATAGTTCAGCTTTCTGGGGCAATGAAGCAGCCAAGTCTAGGTCTCAGAGAGGTTTTGTCTCATTTTTTGAAGGCTTAAGACACAGCCACAGTGAAAGTGTCTTTGGATATCAAAGCCACTGGCTGGGCACCAGTGGCTTATACCTGTCATCCTAGCTACTGAGGACACTGAGATTTTAGGATGACAGTTCAAAGCTAGCCCGGGGGCGGGGGGGAATCTGTGAGACTCTTATCTCCAAAAACTACCAAAACCAAAAAAGTGGGAAGTGGAGTTATGGCTCAAGTGGTAGAACTCTAGCCCTGAGCAAAGAAGCTCACGCCCTGTGTTCAAGTGCCAGGACTGGCACAAAAAGAAAATATTGAGAGTTGGGTATGATTATATATACTTGTAACCCCAGCACTCCGGGAGGCTGAAATAGGAGGATGGTGAGTTTAAGATTAGCCTGGGCTATATAGTGAGATCCTGACTCAAAAAAGAAAAACTGAGAGATAGGGTTAAACACAGGATATTGTTTTCTTAAGCTATTTAACACATACATCTGGGGCTTGTTGCAGTTTCAGTACAGAGCCAAATTCTGTGCTAGTATTTTTATAAAAGACTCACTGTGATTGGTGTAGGTCCTAATCTCCATCTTTGCTTATCACTGACAAAGAAAAATAACTCTGGGTTATTTTTTTTCTCTTATATCTTGCCAGAACATACACAGATCCATCACCAACTCTAAATAACAAGTTGCTTATGTTGATAATTTTATGAAACCTCTCAAAGCACGAAATTCCTTGTGTCTCAGCCATTTCCTCCTCAATTCTGAATTCAAATATTCCTACTTGAAAAATGAGCGTATTTTTATTGGGAAGAGAATGATAATAAATCTCATAAATTTAATCCAGGAATCAATGCCCCAGTGAATTAGGAGGAAACCAAAAGACAGCAAAATGTATTTTATTCATGTTCTCCTGGGCCGTCTGATTCTTCTAATGTCGGTCCCTGCCTGCTATCTTTCCTTGATGGGCTGAACTATGAAGAAATGCATGATGAGAAATTACATTGTATGTAACTAATGACATACATAGAATTCTGATGCTTACAAATGTTTAATGCATCATAGGGGAATAGGTCTTTATTAAGCAAGTTTTGAGGTTATCAGCTTCCAGGATTTAATGTCCTCTTGCTTTCCATTTAACTAGATTTATTCAATTGAAGAGTTTTTTTTTTAAATCACAAAGGATGCTAAAGAACTTCCTAAATTCAATATGATGGAAATTAGAATTCCTTTTAGAAATGAAGACCAATCCCTTAGTGCACTGGTAGGCCTACATATTTTCTTTTACTCATCTCTAGAAATAAGAGAATTACTTCAGAGAACCATGGTCATTATCAATTCTACCCAGAGATGTAATTACCATACTAAGTATTCTCATAGCACAGGGTGTTGTATTATGGCTGTGAGGTGAATATTATGCTTTAACCTCAGTAAAAACCAAAATCTTTCTCTTACTGGAAGTACTAAGCTAAGTACTTTAAAAAAAACTGCAGAAAAGCTGTATGCAGAAGACAGAGACAGAGAGAGAGACAGAGAGAGAGAGAGAGAGAGAGAGAGAGAGAGAGAGTACTAGGGCTTGAACCTCAGGGCCTGGGCACTGTCCCTGAACTTCTTTGCTCAAGGCTGGCCCTCTAACATTTGAGCCATACCTTCACCCAATTGGCCAACTGGAAATAAGGGTCTCACAGACTTTCATGTCCAGGCTGGCTTTGAATTGTGATCCACAGATGTCAGCCTCCTGAGTAGCTAGGACTACAGGCATGAGCCACAGCTGCCTGGCCTGAAGAATTATTTGAAGGTAGAAGGCAGCCCTGAGCAGACCTCCAGTGGGAGCTCTTCCTATCAGAACACTACAGACATGGCAGCCATCAGGCAGCTAAAATAGAGATACACTGCATCTTTGCTTAGTAAGCTCAACTTACTAAGAGGGGAGGGGGGAAGGGAGGGAGGGAGAGAGAGAGAGAGAGAGAGAGAGAGCGCAAGTTGTTTTATATATTTCTAGGGAAGACTGAAAATAACCAAACAGGATTCTTTCTTTGCAAAAATGTAAACATGGAGCCTCTCCCGTGGTAACTCTTTCCTGCAAAAGAAGAGTGAGGGAAAAAGCTGTGGTCTTAAATTGAATCATTCAGCACTAATACCCAATTAGAGATTTTATTACAGCAATCACAAAAGGCCAAAGACCAATATCATTTCCTATCACATCTGTGGCTGGATCACAGCTTTTGAGAAAGATCATGTTCCAAGCACACAGCAAACAGCTGACGTCATCTGAAAGGAGATCGGGCTCTGCATCCGCGTCAGCAATCCTGCCAGGGTGGACGCTAGAAACAACCTTGCTCAACCTCCAAGGCCACTTAGGCCTGCACAACAAGCTTGCCCCCACGGACCCGCCTTCCACGACCCCACGGAAATCACACGGTGGAAACCACTGTCACTGCTCATGTGTTCATTTTAAAAAACTGCGAAGGATGACTTTTTGAAATCATGCACGGTATCTAGTTTTCAAGATGGTAACAAGCTGTGGTTTTCACACACAGCATACACACATACACACACACACACACACACACACACACACACACACTAATTAAATAGGAATGCCCCAATGCCATCCCACTTCATACCTTGCCTGCACAGCATCGTGCTGGTGCAAGAGTCGAACACAGCTGACTGGCTGCTCATGTTACTGACTGCAGTGTGATGCCCAAGGCCTAGGGAGAGCCCATGATCTCGTTTTAATCCCTCACTGGTGAGTAACCACAATTTCCTCATTCTGATTTCCACAAGCTATAATGAAGTACTTTCAGAACTCCACTGAAGAGTGAAAAACAACAACCATCTTGCTTTAATACTATGGCATTCTCTCTTTTTTTTCTTCCTTTTCCCCTCTCTTTCTGCCTTCTGTAATACTCCTCTTCTTTGACTTCTCTTTCTCTTTATACTCACACACTCTGTGTGGTTGGGCACTGAGCTAGAAGGTGGGGCACAGAATAGGTGTGGTTTTCCCAACAAGCTGCCTCAAAGGAGTAAACCTTTGCAGTGATCTTTCCATCCAGCCATTGCATAGTTACTTGATCCAGGTATTATACTATTGCATGTCATCTCCATAGCACTCTTAATAAAAAGTCACCATGACCATCCTATTTTATAGGTTAAAAGAAAAACAAAAATCTCAGAGGGGCTAGTTACTTGCCCAAGGTCACACAGCAAGTGAGTGATAGATGGGGATTTGAATCTTAATCTGAACCCACACCTGTATTATTCCACAATAATATTCTGTCTCAAGAAAAGAAAAGATAAATTCTAGGTTGGGCAGCAACTAACCCCGCCACCCCCTCCCCACGCAGGGATTATTTTTCCACTTCAGATGGAAAATTTCACTGAAAAAGTTGGTGTTTCAGTTTGATTTCAGTATATAAAGACATACACTTGGACATATGAAGCTACATAAAACAAAAAAAAATCGGTAGATCAATAAGCCTTTCTTACATTCTGATCTGTAGAGCAGCACCAGTGTTTTTAGTCTATGATGAGATAAATGCAGAAATGGAGAGTAACCATTTAAGAGCTTTTATAGTGATTTAACAGGGTACACTAAGAAATAGACTACATTCTAGGATTTCTTAATTTTAACTTTTACTTGTCTCGTATTTTATAGAAGTACCGATGTGCAATGGAGTGAATATCTTAAAACACAATTCCTTCAGCACAAGTAGTTTGAGAAACATCCGTCAGTTTCCACCATTTGGGGGACAAATTTCTAACCTTTTTTTTTTAATTTACTTTTATTGGCCAGGTAATATACAGAGGGGTTGCAGATATATAGATATATATGGTAATGAGTACATTTCTTTTTTTTTGTGAACATACTGTACAGAGGGGTTACAATTACATGGGCAAGATAATGAGTACATTTCTTATCAAGCATTGCAGCCTCCTCCTTTGTTTCCCCTTCACATCCCTTCCCAGCCTCCCCCTGCCCCCCCCAACTCTCCCCCCCCCCACCAAAGTTGTAAAGTTCCTTTTCGATATGACAACTTGTACTTCTCATTGTTGCAACGGGTCCACCTGTATCCTTAAACGACTTATTTTTCCCCATCTCCTCCACAAATTATACCGACATCAAATACAGTGAAAGCAGGCGTTATACTGTGGGGGAGGGACATACAAAGCAACAAAGAGATAATCTTATAAATGAGTTAGAAACAAATGCATGAAAGGAAAATACCTTTAAATACATTCTAGTTTGGCTACAAAATGTCCCCCAGGGCCCCTGTTGGGGGTTGGTCACACTTGTGGTGCTGTAGGTGGATGTTCTGGAACTTTCAGATGTGTCACCTAGCTGGGGCTGCACTTCACCGGGACAGGTGTCCCAGCTACGCCTTGCTTCCTCCCGCCCCCTGCCCCACTTCCTGTCCACCCTCCCGCCCCCTGCCCCACTTCCTGCCCACCCTCCCGCCTCCTGCCCCACTTCCTGTCCACCCTCCCGCCCCCCTGCCCCACTTCCTGTCCACCCTGAGGTGAGCAGCCTCTGCGCTTCCTCACACTGCCACCATGCTGGCCTCCCCACCAGCCGAGGAGCAATGGACGAGCCATCCACGACGGAGCAAAGGCTCTGAAATGGTGACAAATCTTTCTACGCCAACCTTCCTTACACTCATGTGTTAGGTGTTTGCTCATAATGATGCAGAAGTAACTAATATAAAGTCACCAATATGATGTTCTAGTCACATCACTATGATTGCCCCAAATAATTTCCTTTTTCCTGGGCCAAACAGGAGGGCATAATGGAAGTAAATATGCCTCAGAACCACTCCACCACAGAACTTGGAGGAAACACTCTGCTTTTAGGAATGTTTGATAAATAATGAATGCGCAGATTAGTGACTGGTGACCTATGAGGTAATATGTGTATATGTATATGTGTGTGTGTGTGTATATATATATATATATATTTCCTGAGTTTTAAATTTGTATTTTTCAGGGAAATAAATTGAGTGTGGACACAATGAACATCCAGTAATCCTGATCACAGGATTTGGTGGCAGGTGTGGAAGATTCTTTTAATTTATCTGCCACATTGATTGAAAGTTGTGTCTTTAGTCCACTATGGCAGAATATTTCAAGGAGTAATACAACGTGACAAAGTCCTCTCAGGGCTCTTCTCTGGCTAGAAGACATACATATAATCTGGTACTTGGATGAGACATTGGGACAATTTATATACTCAGGAATCAGGATTGGCTTATTCATGACTTCTAAGGGAAGCCATGCATTTAAAGAGCCAATTATTGGAACTGGTGATAAAATGCAGCTGCTGGCAGAAAATGTTATTTTATGAAAGCTTTTAAAAGAATTCTTTCGCCATATCCAGAACGATAATACATTTAAGATTTCGATTGCATGTGTCATTTCCTTATTTTCTGAGCTGTGTCCTGGCTGTGAAAACATCTTTTGCTTAGAGCGATACCTGAACTGCGGTGCTGATAGGGTTGATTTTCTGCTGGATGATGACAGGCGTGAATCCTTCACACAGAAGCCTGGGGAAACAAGTGGCAAGGCTGGCTCCTGCCTCCTGAGCCCAGCTGTGAGAACACAGGGCCGGCTCTTTTAAGTGTGACTGAGAGAGGTAACAGGATGACTCAGAGGCCAGAGGAGAACATGCTCTAGGGATTTCTTCTTTCAGACCCTGAAAATGGGAGGAAGATTAACGGCCAGCAATGTCACACGGCAGATTATAATTCTCCTCAGGCAGGTTATAAAGGTGCACTGACTAACTCAACGAGGTGTAGGAGAGGAGGAAAGGGGAAGGCTAGCCCGGCTGCTTCAAAGCCATTTATCAGAGAAAAGTCTCTCAATAAAATGACACCATGTTCTACAAGTGCTGTCTGTGACAGGCTGGAGTGTGAGCAAAATAGCCTTTCACAGTCAGCAGCAAATGAAACAGATGCACACAAAATTTGTAAATATTACATGCACATGTTTAATGGAGCTAGCTTAGATTTAAACTCTGAAATGGATTGAGCTGAAAACTTCATCTATGTGCTTGTCTTTCTGTTGAATGAATTGCATCGATGGGCAGATTTGTAAAAACCATATCTATACTAGATTTCTGGGGGAAAATGCACAATATGTATAGATAGTAGGAGCTCAGTATTATGATGAAAACTATATAGATATAGATTTGAGACAAAGAGAGGGAGAGAAAGAAAAGACAAGTTGGGGGGTGAGATGTTCTCCTAGACTAATTATTTACTATAGAAGGTAAATAAAACTTTTAGTAAATCGGCTAAAACAATCAGTTCAGCCATTGACTGAGGAACCAGGAAATTCATAAGCAAGATATGTAAATTCCTACTTTACAGAGTAAGAAACAGATTATAAACCCAGCAACACTGAGTTTGAGTGTGGCCTTAAGTGAACTAAAAGTAGAAAAGGTCAAAAGCTATGTACATATGACCAGATAAGATGAAGTTAAGTGAAATGAATGAACCCCAAGATATGGACACAAGTGGTATTTTTTCTTTCTTGCTATTATTTCTAACGTATTTATAAAGTACCATGTGATTTTTTTTGTTTTTGTGTCCGGTCGTGGGGCCTGAACTCTGGGCCTGGGCGCTGTCCCTCAGCTCTTCAGCTCAAGGCTAGCGCTCTATGACTTGAGCCAAAGCGCCACTTCCGGCTTTTTTTTTTTTTTTTGCTTATGTGTTGCTGGGGAATCGAACCCAGGGCAAGTGCTCTACCACTGAGTCACCTACTCAGCCCCCATGTTTTTTTTTGTTGTTGTTGTTGCTTTGTATGTTCCTCCCCCACAGTATAACCCCTGTTTTCACTGTATTTTGTCGGTATTTTTTGGGAAGGGGAAGGGAAAAAGCAAATTGTTTAAATAGGGATACAGGTTGACCCATTGTAACAATGAGATGCACAAGACACTATGTTGAAAAATGAATTTTACAATATAGGCTGGGGGAGGGGGGTTTGTAGTTGTGGAGGTGGGAGGGAAGGGATGGTAGGGGAAAAACAAAGGAGGAGGCAACAATGCTTGATAAGAAATGTACTCATGGGGCTGGGAAGGTGGCTCAGTGGTAGAGCGCTTGCCTTGCATGCCTGAGGCCCTGGGTTCGATTCCTCAGCACCACATAAGCACAAAAAGAAAAAAAGCCGAAGTGACGCTGTGGCTCAGGTGGTAGAGCGCTAGCCTTGAGCTGAAGAGCTGAGGGACAGCGCCCAGGCCCAGAGTTCAGGCCCCACAACCAGACCCCCCCCCCAAAAAAGAAAGAAATGTACTCATTACCTTGCTCATGTAACTGTAACCCCTCTGTACAGTATTTTCACAATAAAATTTTATTTTAAAAAAGAAAGCATTTTTTTCCCTTTAGAAATTCTGTGAAGTGGAAGTGATTTTATTTCTGAGAAGAAGGATGATGATGGTTAATTAGGAAATGTTCAAAGTAGAGTAGAATAGAAAAGAAGGGGAAGATAACATTTACTGTGGCTGTCAGATGAAGTGAAGGTGAGTCCTTGTTTGTAATTCCTGTTGAAAAGAATGCAAAGTGATCAGTACATAGTATACCATACACCATCTAATATAAAATGCTGAAGAGTAATTTTAGGATTCACAGGCACATGCACAAGCCTTGTGTTTTCTTTGAAACATGTTTCCATCTCTCAGGCTAACCTAAAGAATCTAAAATCACAGGCAAAAGTGAGGACCTATTTTTATTTTTTCAAAGTGACTGAAATAATCAGGTTTTTGAAACAGATACCAAATCACAGAGTAAGAGGAACATGTCCGAGTGCTCTCCACCCTCCTCTACCCTCCAAATCAATCTTATATATAAAAGCGAATAAAATATTAAGAAAGAAGATCATGCCTTTCTAAATTCAATTAAGTAGTAATAGAAAAGGTTGAAGCTTTCAGAATTTTTGAGATAACAAATGACAGAAGGTAAAGTCTTCTCTCTCGGTAAGCCTCCAGGCATAGTCGGAGCTAAATAAGAGGCTTTTCATTCAACCTGGTAATAGGATGCATCCATCACCTCTGTCTCAGAAGCCAGCCTGAAGCCCTTCTGCAAGTGGAGAACATTATTAAACGCTTAACAAAAACTGAAGTCACAGGACGACATTTCCCTGGCTCATGATACTGCAGATTAATCAACGGAGACCATTCGTACATTATCTTTGTTATGTGAATATAAAGTGGTTCCAAACATTCCAACTCCTCAGAGCCTAGTTAAAAGTCGAATCTGATGTACTTTCCCTAAGCATTTTATAACAGCAGAGGTCCATATGAAAGCTATTTTATGTGCCCATCACCAAGCAGGTGCATCATGAACATTTGTTATACAAATGAATGAACAAATGAATGTTAACATAAAAAAACAACCTGGTCTGCAGTGTTGCTTTGGCACTGTTAAGACAGCATTTGACCAATTCAACTCTAGTTTGTTGCATGAGTAATCAAATGCATAATCACCTATGTGCCACTTGTATTGAACTATAAATATTTATACTGTTAATACAATTTTAATATGTATAATTGGATCTATCTGTTTAATTTAGGACTTTGTTGTCTTGAATGCCCTTTGATAACATTGTGTACTTTGCTGAAATTAATTATGCCCTTTGAATACGGTTCGAGAGCTAAGGAATAATTAGAAGATTCCCCCCCCCCCGCAGGATCCCTAAAGCCAAAAATGTACTCAATTTGTGCTTTGTGAAATATCTTTATCATCCCAGACCCTTCTGTAAGATAGCTCCTTTTTCTAGCTCTTCTCTCTTTAAAATGTTCATGTTTGTTTTGCTCTGAACTAGGTTAGGAGAGGGAGAGCATGCCATTTCTTTTTGGATTATTAATACAAAAACATGTTGAATGCTTTTTGATAGATAGGTGGTGTGCGCCAGCTAATGCACTGGCAAGCTTTCACTGTCAATGAGTCAGAGGAGATAGTAACATTTATTTCTCTGAATGGACAAGGGTTGACAGTGCTGGATGAGGGCACTGGTATAGCTTAATGGAACAAATTGTGAGGAAAATGTACTTTGGGTATGGTGTGGTTTGGAAAGCTTTAGGTTATTTCCAGGGTCGCCAGCATCTCCCCTTCCTAATCTGAACCATTCTCTCTTGGATTCTTTTGGCTAAAAATACAAATAGCCCTGGAGGAGCAGGGTGATGACCCTATCCGGAGATGTTAAGCAGACTGACATCGAAACGTTTTAACCTGCAAAAAGCAGCAGTTTTGCTTGGTTCACAAAATACTTTCCTGGGATAGTTTGTCAGGTTTTCTTCTCATCAAACTGGGGACCTTGAAAACAAGAAATCTTTGAATCAGGGAAAGATCTAGAATATAAAGTATGGCTGTGTTACTGGGGCGTGATACCATCCTTCTCATCCTAGATATGATCATTTGTAATATTTCTTAATACTGTTTGCAGGATTACATCACTTTTTGTCATTTTATATTTACATAAAGCACTCGTATGTTAGAACAAAGTCAGTGGTGGTCCATTTTCAAAGCAAGGCATTTGACCCTTTGTGGAAAATTATTGCAGCTTATTTGTATAGCAACTTGAAAATATGACAAAATTCCTGTGCTTGGAAAAGCCCCTAGGCAAACACGGTAAATAAACAGAACATTAGAATGGGGCTAGATGGCACGGGGAAGAATGGACCACAATACAAATAGGAAATAGGTATGTACTAGAAAGTTCTTACCCTGCCACAAGGGAACAATAACAATGAAGGCAGCCAAAAATGGCTCCTAAAATTCAACCAGTTCTCAAAAGATACACATACCAGAATTATCAAATAGGACATAATGAAACTTAAGGAATGTCTGGGAAAGAATGTACACCCCACAGTACTCAACCAATGAGGAACTGTGTGGGTGAGGGAATAAATTGCTTACTTCAACCTCTTGGGGTATGCCTGCCCACCAGATACCTGATCTTGTAAGACTTACAATCTTGCTTTTTGCCATCTACTCCTGTAGTAGATCAGTGTGTTTCATCATGTAAGGCTTAATCTAGACTTAATCCAAAGACTTTTCTCATTTAATCTATTATTAAAAAAAAACAACTATGCCCTTGAATTTTTTTTTCCAGACCTAGGGCTTGAACCTGGGACTTGGGCATAGTCCCTGAGCTTCTTTTGCTCAAGGTTAGTACTCTACCACTTTGAGCCACAGCACCACTTCCAGCCTTTTCTATTTATCTGACACTGAGGAGTCAAACCCAAGGCTTCATGCATGCTAGGCAAGCACTCTACTACTAAGCCAATTTCCCAGCCTGAAATGTTGTTTTTAAACATTCAACTCCAGGACCCTTTGGCCATATCTGTAAAAAAATTATTTAAATTCAGCCTAGTTCTTCAGCCTATGTGTGTGTATGTGTAGGGGGGTGTCTATTATGAACTTAAGACTCAATCAAACTTGGGTTCAACGAAACCTTACTGTCACTTACTAATTGATGGAGCCTCAACAAGGTACCTAATCCTTTTGGACCTCAATTTGCTCATCTTAACATGGTGATACCATTTCTTGGGTGTGCAAATGAGTTGTATGTGGGTTAAATGAGATATTGTGCTCATCACTGGGCATGGTAAATGCACAAAGTTTATCTTTCAGGAAGCTCTTTATGTCCTCAAATGCATTTCCTTCCCCCTCACCCCATCTTCTTGCTAATGGGAAATTCTATATGCATCATTATATAGTTTCACCCAGATCTATATTTCCAAAGTTTGAGTCAAGTCAGGGGCTCACTCAGATGCTGCCTTTTATTCACTCTACACTAAAAATCTCTTATGTGAGTGACATTAATCCATTCAGCATCATCTTTTCCCAAAAGCTAGTCCATCTACCTTACAATACTCTCATTTCATCATGATAAATGCTATCAAAACATAAACCAAGACTTTTATTCACTCTACACTAAAAATCTCTTATGTGAGTGACCATTCAGCATCATCTTTTCCCAAAAGCTAGTCCATCTACCTTACAATACTCTCATTTCATCATGATAAATGCTATCAAAACATAAACCAAGACTACTAATTTCCTTTACTTTTCAATCTAATGAAGTTATTAAAGGTTGGACTACATTCCTATAATATGACTTATTTAAAGAGATCTGAAGGCCACTAGGGAGGCAGAAACCAAGAGGATCAAGATTAAGGCTCCCTTGAAAAAGTTAGTTAGATCCTATCTCAACCAATCAGGGCAACAAGGTGGTGTAAACCTGTAATCCCAGCTATGTGGGAGAAATCAACAAGAGGATCATGGTCAAAGGCCAGCACAGGGCAAAAATATGAGAACCTTATACAAAGATAAGTGAAAGCAACAAAGTGATGGTGGTATGGTTCAAGTAGTAGAGTGCTTGCATAGAAAGCATGAGATCCTGAGTTTAAACTCTGGTACCATTGAGAGAGAGAGAGACAGAGACAGAGACAGACAGACAGAGACAGAGACAGAGGAGAGAGACAGAGAGAGAGACAGAGACACAGAGAGACAGAGACAGAGGAGGGGAGAGGGGGACAGACAGACAGATGGGGGGGAGAAGGGGAGAGAGAGTGTGTGGGTGTCTGTGTGTTCTAAGGGTAGACCTATCTTTCAGGTATATCCAGCACACAGTTTTCTGGATTTCAAATTTTGTGAAACAGAGACTGCGATTGTTTACTTATTCCTTCATCTCTAGTGCCTTACACAGAATAGAATCTTGATAAATGTTCATTGATAAATGTTTTCTGCCATTTTATGACTACCATTTCCTAGAAACTTGTCCTAGAATGTTCCTGAGGTTTATTGTGTGTACTTTTCTGAACTGGTAACCAGTGTATGAGGTGTTTCAGAGTATGGGGTGCAGTGTATGAGATTAGGGCACTGCCCCAGGTGCAGGAAAAGTTGGAAGAAAGCGAGATGTGAATTACACCTCAAGGAGTGAGTTGGGCAGTTTGGATGAAGACAGCCTGGAAGTTGTCAGAGTTTTGAGTTACTTACTAGATGACATAAAGTCAGCGCTCCCTTGTTAACCCTTTCTAAATAGTTTGGCCACTGTGCAGAGGTTGCCCAGGTGTAAGACAGGGTAGGCCTACACAGTTGATCCTTTTTGCCTTTCCCGATTAATCATGATCTGGGGAAATCTTGATTGCAAGAATTGCAGTGGAAGATGTGGGCGAATCAGAGGAACAAGGCACATGAAAGAAACCACAGTAAGCCCAAGAAATTTACCATTGACTTGGCCTAGACGTTTCTTTATGGGATTTGAAGAACTTTTATTGATTCATTCCTACACATGTAAGCACTTACTACATGTGTGAGGCGTTCAGATACAGCAACGCGGTCCTTGCTCTGAGCTTGCATTTGGGTGTATTTTAATTCTATCCTGTGATTCCAAGAGCACATAAATGAATGAAACAGTGGGCTAAGTAGGCCCTGGATCTTCAGAGTTCTCTATTATGACTGCAATTCCAAAATAGCTCTGCGGCACAGAGCTAACTCACTAAAGAAGGAGAAAGGATTATAAGACAAGAAAGACTGCCCAAACCAACCCTAAGGTGCCTTCGCAAGCCTTCGGGAAGGTCACGGACTACAACTCCCACAACCCCGCGCGCACACCTTACTATCCGTAGCCTGGGGAGCTGTCTGGCGCACTTGTGTGCGTCATCTCGACGCGCCTCTGTTAACAGGTCTTGCCCGTGTGAAAGCATGGCAGAGTCTCAGGCGGCGGCGGTGTCTTCATCGACGTTGAAAATAGACACAGTCTCCATCTCTGAAACTGCCGAGACAGCCTCGGCCATGGCTGTTACCTCAGTAGCCGCGGCGATCGCGGCAGCGGCCAGGACCGGATCCGAAGCCAGGGTCTCCAAGGCCGCTCTGGCCGCTAAGCTGCTGTCGCTCAGCGGCGTGTTCGCGGTGCGCAAGCCCAAGGGGCCCACCTCGGCCGAGCTGCTGAACCGGCTGAAGGAGAAGCTGCTGGCAGGTACGGCGGCCCGGGGGACGCGGCCCGCGCCTGCCCCAGCGGGGCGCCGCCTGGGCCCCCGAGCACGGAGGAAGGGGATGGGAGAGCGACCCCGTGTTAACGCTGACCGAAGGCGGGGCTTTCCCGGCCGTGGACCTGCCTCGCCGAACTCCTGTAAACACCCGGGCGTTTGACGTCTTCCAGCGGGGGGACAGAACCAGCCGCACGCCCTGGAGCTTGACGACATTTCCCCCTGTTATTTGAGTCCCCAGGAGGCTTTTTAGTTGCTCCCTGTGGATAAAACTTACCCTGTCTCGGTACACCCCTAAAGTTAGGCCCTTGGAGATAGAGTGGAAAAACAGAGACTTAATAAACCAAGATTTACTACAGCGTTTTTTTCACAATATTGTTTTTTCCCGTATTATAGTGGACATAAAAATTAGTTTCTTATACAAATGCAGATTCCTAATACCTCTCAAGAGATTGCGATTCCGAGGGTCTAAGATTTTTTGGGAACTTGCAATTTAAACAGTTGCTCCAAGTGATTCAGATTAAGTAATCTGTTGACCACCATATTACTTCAATGATCCTGTCTTTCAGTAAATGTTAACTAGAAATTGGCCATTTATCTGAGAAGTTTCTCTTTTAGTTTATTCCTACACACTGGAAAGATAATAGACAAGCCTGAAAGATCAGAGTTCATCAGCCTAGAAGATCATTTCAGACAGTAACATCAAAGAACGTTAGTTGTGTTGGGTACCACATTTAAAAAGTTGGATCTGTTCTGTCTTGTAGAAACATGAAGATGAAAGATACCGTGTTTTCCCTTCCCTAGGCTCCATAGGCCTAATAATTTCCATAGCCTTCAGCTGTCAAGGTCGAGGTCCTCCAGAGTTTGATCCTACCCTATTTTGCCATTAAACCAGCAAAGGAACTTCTTAAATTGTTTAGTATACTATGGCAGAATTCACAAAACCAAGTTATTCTGATGGGAATTTGTTCATTATAACTGTGTAATACAGATTTAAACATTTATTGGCAAATAGGTATACTCTTCCAGATGTTTGACTCCAGTATTATACCTTCTTGTATTTGTCAGGCTTTCCTTATATTTCCTATTAGGTGCTGTTGAAGTCATGTATTACATTAAGAAGAAGCTGTGTTGTCAAAGAAGTTTTTTTTTTTCCTTCATAGAATTGCTTTGTTTTGCCCTGATTTGTTAGCTACATTCTGGCTTTTTTGATCCTCAAGTTAGTGACTACTATTCTTTCTGTCAGAGAAGTTTCTTTTGTCGGTCATGGGGCTTGAACTCTGGGCCTGAGCACTGTCCCTTAGCTCTTCAGCTCAAGGCTAGCGCTCTACTAGTGGCTCTACTTGAGCCACAGCGCCAATTCTGTTTTCTGGAGGTTTATTGGAGATAAGAGTCTCATGGATTTTCCTGCTTGGGCTGGCTTTGAACCATGATCCTCAGATCTCTCCTGAGTATCTAGGATTACAGGCGTGAGCACTGATGTTTGGTGTCATAACTTGGTTAAAAATGATTGTTTAAAGACTTGGTGGGCCATTTTCTGGAAACCATTTGTTACATGTTTACCTCTAATTACCATAGTTTCTGTAAGGCTTGACATCAGCCTATTGTATATTTATATAAGCCACACTAATGATTCTCAAATGGCATTTCAGTCTAACTGGCTAGGTTAGTCAAAATTACCCTGGAAGACTCTTAAAAAATACCCACATCCTGATGTTGGCCAAGTTTGACAAGAAGTACTGGTTTAAGCCACAATCAATGGTCATGGCTCTGATAATATTACTTGCCTGTCTTTACATTGTTTCCTACCATTTTACAATCTCCACTCCTCTGCTTGAATTCTTCAAGGCCTGAGACATTAAAATTTTATAGCTAGGAAAGACCTTAATAAACAGTCATCCATGAATATTTGGTTCAGTGGAGTGAAACAGATTCAATGTAGTAACACAGTGTGCTGCAAGTTAGAAAGAAGTAAGTTTGAGTACAAAGAACACAGTAAATTTCTGAGGCCGTTTTGGAGTATCAAGTTGAAAACAAAGAGTTTCCCCATAAAAATTCAGAAATTCATGAATGAGAGATCATGTTGGCTTGTGAATGGAAGAGTAGGGATGAAGTTTTTGTCAACACAGGACAGAAAGTTTTTCAAAGTATGGCAATGTTTTAATCACCATCGTTTTAATTCAGTGGGATGGTCATATTGTGAGACAGGACCTCAACATCTCTACTGTCGCTTTGCTTTCTCCTTATCAATCTTGTGTTTTCATTCCTGTTACTGTATTTTGTCTCCTGCATGTCAGTGGTGATAAAGAAGCTTTGATGGGTTTGGGAACAGAAATATTTGTGACAGAAATATTAGACAAATGAGACTCATCTCTTTAAAAAAAAATCTAAATTCTTCAGAAGAGTTGACTGTTAACCTCCTTAACAGTTTACCTAACTGTTAACATACTTAACCTCTTGTTGAGATTAACATAGAAGTGAACTTGTTTAAGTTGTAGTTCCAATAGCAGTACAACTCCAGATAACTGGAAGTAATAGTAAAGAACACCAGGGAGGAAAAAATGGAGGAAATTACAAATAGAAATTGAGGACTAATTTTTTATTTTGGATGCTTGAACTCAGGGGCTTGTGCCTCTTTCTTGCTTGACTTTCTTTGCTCAAGGTTGGTATACTATCACTTGTGAGCCATACCTCTGGCTTTTTGCTGGTTAATTGGAGATAGAGTCTCACATCTCATAGATTTAGCAGTCTAGGCTGGCTTTGAAACCATGATCCTCAGCTCTCAGCCTCTTAAGTAACTAGGATTATAGGTGTGAGCCACTGGTGCCTGACTAAAATTAAGGAGTTTTTAAACTACTCAGGATTTTTAGTAAGATTAGTATTTTTCTTAGTAAATGAATTCTAGGCAATTAATTTTAGAATATACTTTTTTGGGGAGGTAATTTAGGGAGTATCTGTACATTAAAAATAATTCTTTGCTAGTAATATAACAGCATTAATATGTTAAGTTTATAGTATTATTATGTGTAGGCTACTTTCAATATAGGTGGAGATTGTACTTTTTGTGGTAATTATCTTTTGTTTTTCATCCCAATTACTCTCATAGAAGCTGAAATGCCTTCCCCAGAATGGACCAAGAGGAAAAAGCAAACTTTGAAAATTGGGCATGGAGGCACTCTAGATAGTGCAGCCCAAGGCGTTCTAGGTAAGAGACTTAAAGGAAGTATAACAGAACTGTCCCTGAATATCAGGAAGTAAAATTGATTGAATGCAAAATAAAGCATGCCATTTTCAGTCTACTTTGGAATGTTTCAGTTCTACTGGATTTATAGTGCTATCTTCTGAAGAAACTTTTCAGTGGTACAAAGTACACAATGCTCTCAGAAGTAGCCACTTTTATATGTAGCTGGGACTTTGAGTAAAGGTTTATGTCCATGCAGAAGACAGTTACCACAGAGGTGTGAAATTACTGTCTTTAGAAATGCCTGCTTGCAAAGCTGACCCTTGTCTGACATTTTAGAATTTGAATTTCAATAGTGTTCCTGCTCTTCTATCTGATAAAAGTGGTTTGCTGTGACTTGACTGTGAAAACCCACTTTCCTTTTAGTCTAGTAGAGTGTGTCTGGGTTACCATTTTCTCAATCACCAGTCTCCTCTACCACCACCATCCCCCCATAAAAATTTAAGGCACTGAATTTCTAATGAGCTTCCCCAAGAAAAACATTGCATACATAGACTGCTTTTTTTTTCATTTTAGGAAAAGAAAAAAACTCAGGAAGAAAGTTGAGCATGTTTCTTTAATCTCAGAGTAATTATTATTATTTGTTACTTATTTTTGTTTTCTTGTGACAGGATCTTGCTCTGTAGCCCAGGCTGGTCTTGAACTCAGAATCCTCCTGCCTTAGCCTTGTGAGTGCTGAGTAGGCAAGTGCCACCACAACCCAGTAGGTTATCTTGAGAAGATGAAGTTATAGCTGCATCTAGCTTACCATTTTATTTTTCTTTTATTCTTTTTGATCAGTACTGGGGTTTGAACTTAGGGTTCTTATTCTCAGCTTCTCATTCTCAGCTTACTTGTTCAGCTGGTGTTCTACCACTTGAGCCATACCTTCTGCCCAGATTTTTTTTTGTGTGATTAATTGAAGGTAGAGTATCATGGGCTTTTCTGCTTAGTTTAACTTCAAACCACACTCATCCAGGTCTCAGTCTTCTGAGTAGCTAGGATTACATGAATGAGCCACCAGCACCCAGTTTAGTTTCTTCTTTAGAATACAATTCTCTCTTCTCTGTCTGTTCAAGTCCTATACATTCTTCAAGACCTAACTCACTTCCTTAAATGAAGTATTCTCTGGCTTCAGCCATTTTCCTTCAGCCTCCTAGAGAAATTGAGCATCCAAATGAACATCCAAATGAACATATTGTTACTTGGCATTGTTCATTCATTAATTGAGAACAATTTTTGAGTACAATGATTTTCCTTGTCTGTATGTTGTTTTTTCCTTGAGCTTTAAGCTCTTTCAAAGTCAAGAAATGTGGCTAAGGCTTCCTTGTTCCTGCATTAAAAGCCATCCTCTTCGGACTATATGCATAGCATCTGTTCAAACAAGGATTCTCTTCAGTGGAATCAAAGTGCATTG
Source organism: Dipodomys ordii (assembly GCF_000151885.1). NCBI lineage: Eukaryota > Metazoa > Chordata > Mammalia > Rodentia > Heteromyidae > Dipodomys > Dipodomys ordii. The sequence continues at coordinate 15,159,409 of NW_012267252.1, forward strand.
AGTTTTTGTTGTTAATATTTTACAAAGTTTTTGCCTCATCATTATCAATAAGACCCCTCACTTGAACAGTCCTTGCACTAATAAAACAAATTATTTAAAATACTAATGAGTAGCATAAAAGTTTCGAGGGGGTTTGGAATAGATCTTATGAATAATTGGAACTAGACTTTGAAGGGTGGACTTTGAATACTAAGCAGTTGGTATAGTAGAAATTGGGACTTTAAGGTTACTAGGGACTCTATAGTGGCAAAATAAGGTATTCAGAAATACTTATGAAATGGTATGAATTGAAAAAGGAAGAATGAGTTGTCTGTGGCTTATGCCTGTAGTTCTAGCTACTCAGGAGGCTGAGATCTGAGGATCACAGTTTGAAGGCAGCCTGAGCAGGAAAGTCCATGAGATTCTTTTCTCCAGTAAACCACCAAAAAGCCTGAGCAGTGATTCAAGTTTTAGAGTGCTAGCCTTTAACAAATAAACCTCAGAGAAAATGCCCAAGCACCTGTGTTCAAGCCTTAGCACTGGCATAAAAGAAAAAGGAAGAGATAATGGTGTAAAACAGATTTGCAATAGGTTAGGTTGGTGGCAGTAAGAGAAAAGCCTTCGTGAGTCAGGTGATGGGGGAATGAAAAGGAGACTACACAGCATGGTTTGCATTTTAATTTCACTATATATGTTATAAAATGCTGGACAAAGTTTTATTAGTCTCTGTGGGACTGAGAGACTAAAAGAGGTATAATTATGTCATTTAAAGGGTGCTACAAGGGTTAAATGAGATAATGGATGAAAAGCATTTGTAGTATAACTTATACATGGTACACTCACTGAATAACATCTGATACAAATATTACTAATCTTTTCAATTTGCCAGTCATTCCTGCTTCCTCAATTCTGAATTGTGTGGCTATATTTGAACTTACATCTATTAATGGTAAATGCTTTAGTTATTCTAAACACTTGCCTACTCTTCACTCATCTGGTGAAATGTGTTAGAAAGATAAATATTTGAAATTGAAGAGCAAAGTAGGCCATGTACTTTAAAGTTGATTTGTGTTAAAACATCTTCTCTGAGTCCTCAGTTTAGCTTGTAGTTTTGTGTTAGGTTGATTTATTTTGTTTCTCTTTCCTTGATTATGCACTGTTGAATTCAAATCATATTTAAATAGCACATTAACTATGCTAATGGCTTTTTCTTTAATAATGAACTCTGTCATTATTTCATCCTATACTTGTACATAGTTAATTGTACCATATTTTTCACCAATGCCCATTATAAATTTCCAGTGAGTCCTTTTGAGCTTGTCCTAAAACGTCATTGTCTAATTGGCTAGGTTAAGGTTTCTGTTGTGTTTAATACTTTGTGAATTGGGGGAAAGGTCTCTCTCCATTCCCCCTTCAGAATTGCTCAGTTGCATGTCATGCTCAGCTGATTAGGGTAATGTGCACCCTGTAGTCAGGTTAAATACATTCCCTTTCCAACTTCATTGCACAGGCCAAGAAATTAAAGCCAATTCTGCTTCTCAGAATAGAATGTCATAATTTTTCTTTCTTTGATTTCTAGTGGTTGGCATTGGAAGGGGAACAAAAATGTTGACCAGTATGTTGTCAGGGTCTAAGGTAAGAATACTGGAATTTTTTTTTAACATTTTTCTAAATATCCTGTATTTTTAATTTCATCAGTTAAAAGGTAAATTGTAAACTGCAAGGACGTGTCATTCCTAGTAATTAGTGTATGCTTATGGGGCTCAGATTTTGAGACTATGTATTGAAAAACTCTACAATGCCTATAGTTTATTTGTATTAATATCTTTAAAATATGACTATATTTCTCTGATGAAAGGGAACTTGTAGGTTATAAATTCTATTGGAATTTTGAATCCAGGAATTTATAAACAATTTCACACTTTTCCAAGGCATCTTTTGTTCAATGGTTATAAAAATCATTATTAAAGAAAAAGGAGACTCTTCATGATGATAAATTATATTAGTCGTCTGTGAACACAGCTTTCGTTTTGTTTGGCTTGGTTTGGTGGAATTGAACCCAGGTCCTTAACTGTGCTAGATGAATGTTCTACCATTGAGCTATATATCCAGCTCATGAAAATAGCCTTGATCAGATTGAAAAACACTGTTTCAGACATTTAATAGGAGAAAGAGAGGAAAAGTTGTACTGAGGCAAGAGAGTCTGGAATCTTGTGGGATTGCTTTGGACACTGAGCAAGGTGGAAAACACTGAAATGGAAGTCAGAATGTCAAAATGGTTAACCTTCCTAGAAATAGCATCTCTTCCAAGTCTAAAAGGTAATGATTTGTGTATTCAGATTCACAATTAGGCCCAGTTGTAATAGCTTGTATTTGGTGGGCAATGAAAATAGGAAGGAAAAGGGAAAGAAGGAGAAAGGAAGGAGGAGGGGAGAAAGGAAGAAAGGGAGGGAGGGAAGGAAGGCAAAAAAAAGGAATTTTCAGTTAATTGCTGACTCATAACTTGTAAAATACAATGAAAATATAATAGTAATGTCCAATTGCCAAGTAAATTTCTGAACACCATGATTTTTTGAACTATGTATTAGATGCTGGCTGTTGACCCACATTTTTGAGTGCTTTCGTTGTAAAGACCACAGACTATTCACTCTCCTCTTCCTTTCCTCTCTTGTTTTCTAGTTTCCTTGCTTGCTTTCTGGCTTGCTTCTTTTTCTTCTCCCCTCCCCTCCCCTCCCCACCCTTTTTTCTTACTTTTTTTTTTTGAGAAACAAGACATGTAACCAACTTCACTATGTGATTTTTGAAAAGTCACATTGCTAAATGGAATTATTATTTAACTTTCGTTATGAAAGACAGTAATGAGACATTTGGGAAAAACCAAATGGAGCCTGAGATGAAGTACTAATGTTATTTTTCTCATTTTGAAAGTTATATTGTGATTATGCAAAAATGTCATTGCTTGTAGAAAATACACACCCAAGTATATAAGAAGATAACACATATTTTTAAAATGCCCAAGACAATAGGGCATGTCAAATGGTTTAGGGGAAAAATTCTTCACAGTATTCACAATTTTTCTGTAAATTGGAGATTATTTCTAAAAAAAAAATGAATACATGATTCAGCCCTTACCTCCTGTTCAGCTTTTACATAAGTCCAAACTATCATCTCCTTTTGCTCCCAGCTGGTGTGCTGCTGCTTGAGCCACGCCTCCTGTCCCCATCCTCATCACGTTATGTCTTACAATCACTGCACTGTTTTATTTCCCTTGTGATTTCTGTGGGTCAGTGATCTGGGAAGGGCTCAGCTGGATGATTTTGGCTGGTGATGTCTCAGGCAGGTGCAGTAGATGGAGGAATGAAGCCCTGCTTTCTTCATGTATCTCTCCAGTCCCTGTAGGTAGCTTCTCCATGTGGCCTACTTTGTGCTTTCTTACAGCATGTTGTCCTCATCTGACTGTTCTCCCATTCTCTCCCATTCAGATCAGGTTTAACAGGAACAGATCCCCAACCTGTGTCCTTCAGTGTCCTGCTCTTTTGTCTCATAGTAAGCTTTGTTCTTCCAATGATCATGTTTCTCTTGAGTCTTTGTTTTTTTTCTCTTTTGAGGTTGTGTGCATTATATGTAAAAAGTAAGTTTCCTTTTTTTTTTTTTGGTCTGTCATGGGGCCTGAACTCTGAGTCTGGGCACTGTCAGCTTTTCAGCTTAAGGATAGTGCTCTACCACTTGAGCCACAGCACCACTTCCAGATTTTTCTGCTTATGTGGTGCTGAGGAATCGAACCCAGGGCCTCATGCATGCAAAGCAAGCACTGTACCACTGAGCCACCTTCCGAGCCCCAGTAAGTTTTCTTTATAGTGCCAGTATACAGAAATTGTTCAATAAATAGTGTAATTATTATTACTGAGTATTTCACACATTACCGAGTCCTTTCTCTTCTGAATTCCAGGCCTATTAGGTTTCTGAACTACAAACTTCATAGACTCTTCCCCCCCTCCCCAAAGTATAATTTTACCTAAGCAAATTCTGTTAGAAATCTTGAGTGCTGCTAATTTCTTTCCTTTCTTTTTTCTTTTGGTTTGTTTATTCCTAAGATTTCTGGTGCTATAAATAAAACATAATACTCATCAGAAAGAAAAAAAATCATGGTCTTTATGAGGCAGTTTCTTAGGACTTGAAAACAGAAAGTAGTTTTGTACAATAAAGTATATTAAATGACAGATGGTGGTTCTCAATGTAGTTTATAACATCTGTAGATCTGTGTACATTAATTTAGATAAAATGATTCTGAGCTGTTTGGTTATTGTGTTCCTTTTGCCTATCTTGATGTAAGAGCAGAGCATGGATTACTAAAGGGAAGTGAGTGGTCCTCTAACAACTTCCTTCAATTAAACTTTCTTGAGTTTGTTAACTTAGCAAAAGCTGCATAGCATCTATACCTTGATGAAGCAATCTTTGGTGAAATAATGAAGGAAAACAACCATAATTATACGAAATTGAGAGATTTCCAGAACCAGAACCATAAGTCTGGTTCTTTATCACCAAAAGATAAATAGGTCTGGTTCTTAGGGAACCGAAGAAGCTCAAAGCCACAGAAGGAGCATCTGTTAAGGCATGGGACATCCCCAATCAAGACTTGAGAATGCTCCTTGGCATTTATGTTAAGGCACCTAGTTCAAATGTGTCATAAAGCAGTGAGGTTTGAAGTGCTATCCTCATTGATATTCTTTGTTGATGTAAAATTAAAGATGTTTAGAAACCAGGTGAGCAGATAAAAGAGCTGCTGTCCTGTTAAGAAAACTTGAGTCCAACTAGCATTGTCCACACATAAAGATTACCCCAGAGCCATGTGGAAGTACTACATAGTTGTACCTGCCCGCAAAACCAGCATTTCCTCCCACAAAAGCTTATATCACCTCCAGCAACTGAACTTGTTATCATTGGGGTATGAAGTTTCCCACCTTGGATGGGGTCAGATGACAGAAACTCCTAAAATCACTAGCATTTTTAGTAAGGTTAACTAGTCCTGAGTTTGCTAGAGTGGGTTAGGTAGTACTGTATGAATCTTGGCCAATTCCTTAAGATTTCAGCGGGTTTTTATGCTAGTCATCATCTACAGAGGCTAGTTTTTACCTCTTCTATTCCTCTGTTAATATTCAAATGTTTGTCAGCACTATATTGAATTTTCTTGAAGAGCTTAGAAAGTCTAAACAGTTGTTCCTTCCAAATAAAGGCATTCAAAGCTGCATGGTTTTCATTTGGAAGGTTTTTGAAAAACATTCTTCCTCATCCTAATGATCTCCCAATTAGTCTTTGTGAGAGTTTGAATTATAAACTTTAAAAATCGAGCCTCAGCAAAAGCAGTTACTTGACATGGAAATGATTGTGTATTCTTTCTGTAATACAAATATTTTCCTTTCCTCTGAAGGATACAAAAGCTCATTTGCTCTTAGAGATGCCCAGCTAATATCTGCTGTGGGGCTCAGGGAGTTTGAAGATGAGTAGAGAAAGGAGTAGTATTAGTGAGAAAAACCCACAAGTCCCAAAGAGCACTCATTTCAGTGGAACTCTGTGGGCCTCCATTTGTTTTGTTGTAGTGGAATTATGGTTGTAATGAATGCAGTAATAGAATTTACAACTCCCAGGTATACATATTTAAAAACAAAGCAACTCCAAAACCTAGTTTAAGCCAGTGAAAGAGAGTATAGTACACCCATAGAATGAAATGATTGGGTTCTCTGTGTGTCATCTCCGTTACTTTTTTACCTCTATCCCATATCTTTTTATTTTGTTTCATCTGTGTGGTGGGCTGTTCCAAATGCCTTGTGGTTAACTGAAGACTTAAGGGTTAATTGTTTAATAATAGTGGCTGAGAAAAGATAGAACTAGAAAACAGCTATGATTTAGATCACCAGTTTACAAGATATGTCCCAGGAACTCCTTCCTGAGGCTCTTTTCAGGGCCCTATTGATGCAAAACAATTTTCATAGGTTTATCTTTTTTACTTGTAACTGCACCATCAGAAAACAGAGGGATGGGAAGGGATGGGAAGGGGAAACAAAGGAGGAAGCAACAATGCTTGATAAGAAATGTACTCATGGGCTGGGAAGTTGGCTCAGTGGTAGAGCGCTTGCCTTGCATGCCAGAGGCCCTGGGTTCGATTCCTCAGCACCACATAAGCAAAAAGAAAAAAGCCGGAAGTGGCACTGTGGCTCAAGTGGTAGAGTGCTAGCCTTGAGCTGAAGAGCTGAGGGACAGCACTCAGGCCCAGAGTTCAGGCCCCACGACTGGACCCAAAAAAAAAAAAGAAAAAAAAAAAAGTACTCATTATCTTGCCCATGTAATTGTAACCCCTCTGTATGGTATTTTCACAATAAAAATAAATAAATAAATAACAAAACAAAAAAACAGTAGAATTTTCTCTGTATGGTATTTTCACAATATAAATAAATAAATAATAACAAAACAAAAAAACAGTAGAATTTTCAAAAATTATCAGATCTGCAATGACCCAATTGCTCTGATGGCTGATAGAAGGTAAATGAGTATATATATTTTAAACATTTTTCAGTTTTAACTTCGAATACAGCCAATATTTAGATTTTAAAAAACTTGCCAAGGTTTCTCAATTAGTTTTAAATTCATTAGGGATTCTGAAACCAAAATATTTGACAACTGCTTGAGGTAGACATTATCTCCTCTAAAAAGAATATAGCATATAGCCAGTTACAAGATTGCTACAGAATCTGCAGTGGTTTGAAACTTGGAAGATACAATCTAGATGTCCAAAACCATGGTGAAATATGAAGAGTCACACCCATTGGAACTTCTCCAGCATATATATTACTTAAAACTTTTTATTAAGCTGACACAATGTTTAATCTAGTGAGGAACACAATAGTAGTATGTGTCTTGAAAAACAATGGACGTGCACAGATAATTATGTGCAGTATGGTTGAGCTGGGACATTGGTAACAGCCCTTGTTGCTATACACACATGCATTTCCTTCTTAAGTTATCCTTATTATAATATTTTACCCTCTTACATTGCAACTTTTAGAGGTTGAGAAGCCTGTCTGTCATCTCTCTGTTTCTCAGACACACTTTGGATAGTACTTGGTACTTTTGTAGTTCTTAAGAGTCATGACTGAGGGCTGGGAAGATGGCTCAGTGGTAGAGTGCTTGCCTTGCATGTATGAGGCCCTGGGTTCCATTCCTCAGCACCACATAAGCAAAAAGAAAAAAGCCGGAAGTGGCGCTGTGGCTCAAGTGGTAAAATGCTAGCCTTGAGCTGAAGAGCTAAGGGACAGCGCCCAGGCCCAGAGTTCAGGCCCCACAACCGGACCAAAAAAAAAATTTTAAAAAAACCACCTTTATTTTTGTTTTTGTTTTGGTTATGGGGCTTGGGCACAGTCCTTAAGTCTCTTTGTGCTAAAGGCTAGCACTCTATCACTTGAGCCATAGTGCCACTTCCAGTTTTTGAGTGGTTAATTGGAGATAAGTGTCTCACGGGAATTTTTCTGCCCAGGCTGGCTTTGAACCTCGATCCTCAGATCTCAGCCTCCTGAGTAGCTAAGATTACAGATGAGCCTCTGGGGCTGAGCCACCGGTGCCTGGCAAAACCCATTCTTATTTTATACTAAATTTTGTATTGAACATCTCTTGTCCCTTTGGAGTGGCTGGGAGTTGAAGTGCATTAATAGGATGGCTTTGAAATACAAATAGGTATGGTTCTTAGAGAACAGGGAGCTCAAAGCCACAGAGGTAGCAGGTCCCAAAGCAGAGGACATCCCCAGTCCAGACATGAGATTGGGCCTTGTGCCTTGGCATTCATGTTAAGGCCCCTAGTTCAAATGTATCATAGAGCAGAATAGTGCAGATGAATTCAAGGCACAATGTATTGTGCTTTTCTGTTCAGCTAAACAGACTCCTAAGGGGAAAACCTTATCATTTTGTTGTTTGACTGTTTCTTATTAAAACTCTGTAACCGGATTAGTCATTTTAACTTGAATCACTCTTCCTTTTGTTTTTGGGAGGCTTTTTGATAATAATAATGATAATAGATGGATAATTTTTATCCATTGTTTACCAAGGCCAGATACTGTTTTCCTAAACTCAATTTCTTTACCTGAGGTACTTTTTCTTTCCCCTCATTTTAGGCTGAGCTGATGCTAGAGCAATTAAGACTGACATAACTGGCTCAAACCCAGCCAGATTGAGTTTGAGCCTCTGTTCCTGTCTTTCATCCTGGAGTCTTCCCCCCAGGCCAGGAGTCCATCAAGGTTGCTTAGTTGTTTCAAATAGAAGCACCAGTTTGGCTTTTAGTAATTAAGTCTAGTGACCATTAGAAACTTAGTAACTATTTGTGGATAATGTTCTAGTAGCCCTTTCTTTTCACTGAAAAACACATGCAATAGTTAAGTATACTACCTTTGCTATACTAGTTTTTCTCACATTTTTCTACATATTTTTTTGTTTAAATTAATGTCTTAAGATTGGTCTTATGTTTCATATAAAAGTAACAAATTGGTTTATTTAAGAATAATTTTAACTCTGGAAAAAGTACTGATTGGTGTGGTAGCTATTTGTAGTTATTGTACCATTCTCTCTACTCTCCAATATCCTTGGGGGTTCAGGGCCTCTGTAGAGGCCCCTGAATCTATGAATACTCAGGTCCTTGTTATAAAGTGGTATATTATATGCATATAATGTAAATATGTGCTCATGTATACTGTAAATGATCTCTAGATTTTGCATACTTTCTACTGCAATGTAAATGCTATAAATAGTTCTGACACGGTATTGTTTAGGGAATGATAAGCAGTTCGTACAAGTTCCATACAGATGTGATTCTTTTTACAACATGTTTAATCTGTGATTGATTGAATTTGTTGTTTCAGAGCTCACAATATGGAGAATCAACTGGGTTTATTTTTCCCTTATGAAACAAAATACCCAATATTAAGGGGGGGGGCGGGCTGGGAAGGTGGCTCAGTGGTAGAGCGCTTGCCTTGCATGCTCAAGGCCCTGGGTTCGATTCCTCAGCACCACATAAGCAAAAAGAAAAAAAAAAGCAGGAAGTGGCGCTGTGGCTCAAGTGGTAGAGTGCTAGCCTGGAGCTGAAGAGCTGAGGGACAGCGCCCAGGCCCAGAGTTCAGGCCCCATGACCGGACCCCTCCAATATTAAGGGGGGGGGGTTGAAATTTGCAGTAACATGAGTTTTTTTCTTTCTCATGTTGGCAGATGTGGGACATTTGTGAATGTTCCTCAACTTATGCAAATGCTTTTCAAAAACCAGGAACAAACCAACAAAAAAAATCAGTGTGTCATGTATGCCTTCATTTCTTACCAGTTCAGTAATATTAGTGAAATTCTACATAAATTTCAAGGCATGCATAACAGTTTTTCCTTACCCCATGGTCCATTTTTTTTTTCTCGTCTCTCTTCCTGTAGAGGTATATTGCCATCGGAGAGCTGGGGAAAGCTACTGACACGTTAGATTCTACAGGAAAAGTAACAGAAGAGAAACCCTACGGTATGAAAGTCATCTAATTCAGGTGTTCTCTTTAGCCTTTAGAGAAAATTTCTGCAAATGTAAAATTTAAATGTAAAGCTTTTACTGATATTATCTGATTTTACTTCTCGGTACAGTTCTTTAGGTTAGAAAGATTGAAAATTTCTCACCACATTGTAGCATATTTGGTATAAATTTATGCACACAGATTTTTTATAATTGATTTCTTTTCTGTAATGAATTTTCATGATGTTCAGAGTTATTCTTCCGAGTAGCTCCCTTGCCAAACACATGTGTAGCCAGGCTTTAGGATGTTTTCCCTAGAAACAAAGTAGAGATGCCATCTTGTTAAAAAATTACTTTTCTACTATTGAAATAGATGTCCTAGCTTTAATACTTTAAAAACTCATCATGTTCCTCTGTTTTTGGAGTGAAAATAGAGAAGAAAGCTGATTCTTTCAAGTAAAATAGAACTCCCTGGGACCCACCTTAATTTTCTGCCATTTCTTCTTTTACTACTTTAAGGAAGGATAGATAAATGAACCTGGTTTCCTAGCAACTCTCACAGTGCTCAAACTATTCATAATGCAGTCGTTGCAGTTTTGCCTGTCAGTTCACATGCGTTATTGTGTCACCAATTGTGAATTATTTGTGAGCATTCCAGGTTTTCCTACTGTGTTTAATGTTAACTCTTCTTAATTTGTCTACAGACAGTCTAGCATCTGGCTTCCTTATGTTTTGTGCTGATTGTCCTTATTATATATTATAAATTGCCCCAGTAGCCAGGCCAACCTTTTTTTTTTCTTGCTCATAATGGCTTCACTTATGCTGTTAACATTTACATGTAGTTTGGAATCTTGCTCAATTAATCAAGCAGCAAGATGAAAACAGACAAAAAAAACCCCATATCTTATTTCCAAATCTTTTAAAAAATAGCTGTTGAACTACGCTTGAATTATTGTAACATTAGCAAATAGCAGACCTTTGTTTAATTGAAGCACAACTATAACCTTCAACCTAAGGCTTTTAAAATGAAAGGAGGATAGGATAATGGAATCTAAGCAGAGATGATGGTAACTTGGACTGGCATTGTGGTGTCTAGTAAGTAATTAGTGAAACTTACTGATTGTTGGTTGAGTAAATGGGGGTAGTAAGAAAGTAATCAATCATGACCTAGGTTTTTAGGTCTTGTGATGTTGCAATGTGTTGAATAGGAGATACTAGAAGAAGACCAGGCTGACAAAAACATAACCTTACACATATCCTTTCTTTCTAGCCTTTAGCATTTTGAAGTTCTAAAAATTGTTCTTGCATTGGATAATTTGTAGCTTTATTATTTTTTACCTTAAACAAAGTCCTGTTTGTCAAAATAATCTCATGATAATGTTGTAATAAATCATAGAGAAATTAAATAACTATTCAGGCTCTGAACAAAAGAGCTTCATATAATATTTGAATAGTATTTATAGTCCTAGAAAATGAGAGCTCAGAGAATTTTGCAGCTTGGCATGATTTTCCATGTGCTTTCAGCAAATGATCAAGTATTTACTGTATTGAAGCTGTAATGGGAACCGAGGGGAAGATAAATGAGGACTAGAGCTAGGTATGTCCTTATAGAGCTGCTATCTAATGGGGATTTCTGACCTTTGTTCTCAGCTCTCTGAAAACTCAGTCTCCGAGCCTCTAGCCAATATTTTCTATGCCTTCATTATGATCCTGAAATAAAATTATTTTTAGATTAATGTTGTAAATGAAGGCAACACAATAGTAAAATTTTATATTGATATGTAAATGCACACATTTGTATATTTACTGCTACTAAATTAAAATTCTTCATAAAGTAATCAGATATTTGCACTTATACATAGATCCCTGTGAATGACACAAGTATAAATGCATACTATAATAGGTAGTATTGTATTAAGATTTGGTATTTGAAAATTAGAAAATTTGATGATTAAAAAATTAGAAAATATAAAGCTGGCCATCTTTTTGTGTTTAAATATGAAATAGAGATAAATCCTAACCTCAGTATCTGTAATAAATAGGCTTTATATCAAGTTGTATCTGGAAGCCATTTAGGGCATACATCTAGAAATCAGGCAGTACCAAGGACAGTTCCTTGTGTTCTCTGATCCTGCATATAGTAGGTCATTAGCATCCCCATAAAGGCCACTGGTAGGGCTGAGGATGTAGCTCAGTGCTTGCCTAGCATGTGCGTGGTTCTGGGTTTGATCCACAGCATCACAAGAAAACAAAACTAAAAAACAGCAACATAAAAAAGGCCGTTGGTGCTGCCACCCCACTCAGTCATCTGTTGAGCTTCCACAAACAGCTGACATGTGGATGAAATAATAAGGCAGTTTACCATCAATGGCAAGTGAATATTTTTAAGTCATTTTGTCTCAGCTAGACAATATTTTTAGCAGTTATGTCAGATAGCTCAGAGTTAGCTTAGAGGAATGAGAAAGTAAGTCATTGATTTAGTAGACTTCAAATTCAAACCAGTGCCCAGCTTGTGGCAGTATATTTTAAGCAAGTAATGATATATAATGTATTCTTATATGTATGATTTTAGAGAACAACCTTTTTTTCTATTTTCTTTCTTGTAGTGCTAGGGATTGGACCTAGGATGTTGTCTATGCTAGGCAATCTGAGCTATAGCCCAACTTTAAAAAATAAACTTCAGATTAATACTGCAATATATTGTTTATTAATTATTGAACAAATAATTGCTATCCAAATTCTGTTATGTTTGTATCATACCCAACTTCTTTTATCAAATGTACTTCTTTTGGGTATTTTGTCCTTCATTTCTTCTAAAATTGCTTAGAGGTAGAGGTGTTACATTTTAGAGGAAGTTATTATTTGGCTTAGATTAATACCATGTTTTGATTTTTTGTTTTTGTTTTGCTTATGTGGTGCTAAGGAATTGAACCCAGGGCTTCATGCATGAGAGGCAAGCACTTTACCACTGAGCCAACTTCCCAGCCCTGCCATGTTTTTGATATGGCACTTATGCTTTGATACATACTCCTACATCACAGCCTTAGTTTTTATTATTCAAACATCAGATAAGTGATTGCCCTAGATGGATTTTAAATGCCCTTTGACCTTGAGATTCTAAGGTCTTGAATGCCATCTTACTAGTGTACATTGTCTAAGAAAACTGTCTTTGTCTTTCAAAAGCTCAGGATTTCACTGATAATACCTTAAAGTGCTGTTTAAAATTGTGTATGATTAATTCAGAATGAATAGCACACCCTAAATGTGTGAGATGTTAAATTAAAGAAACAATAGTGGCAGAAGTAAAATGTATATGTGTGTGTATTTGGGGGAGTATTAGTGAAAGATGCCACTGAACTAGGACAAAGAAGTACCCAATTGCAGAAATGTCAGGAAAGAGACCAGACTAGCAGACTTAGAAAGCTGTTTAGTCTTACATTTTTAGTTTAATTTTTAAAAACATTTTTATGTAGTGGTTGTACAAAGGAGTATCAATTCCAGAAGTCACGTATGAGGACAGTGCCTCATGATGAGTGTCACCCCTCCGTTACTCTCCCGTCTTCCCCTCCATCCTGATCTTCATTACATGGTTCCAATTTTTACATAGTGTTCATTGAATGATTGTGTCCATTCACCCTTCCTCGATTTGTGTGCCCCCTTTCTGATTCCCCCTCCCTCAGAACTTGTTTCAGCTCCCTGCTATTCATTTTTAATTTAATTATTTTTGTGACAGGGCTGTCACTCTGTAGCCCAGGCTGGTTTCAAACCTGGAGACTTTCTGCCTCTTCCTTCCAGGTGTTGGGCTTACAGGCATGCGCCATCACGTCAGCTTTCGGTCTTGTTTTAGAAATGTGTGGCTTAGTTAGGAATTACTGCAGTCTTATCAGCTATGGCAGGCTTTTCTCAAACAAGTACCAGCTTCCTGGTAGCACTAACTGTAAAACCAAGATTTGTATAGCAACCACTAGTAGCTATGTCTTGATGTTGCAGTAGAGTAAATCTTTTTTCATGGGTAGATCTTTACCCATGCCATGAAGCATGTGTGTGTGTGAGAAGCAACGTGAGTAGAATTGTTACTGGCAACCTGTGATTTGGGAGTGCTAGTGATACAGAAATTCTTCTGAGTTCTATTGTTCTTCACTGTCTGAGTTGAGTAGATTCTAGCTTTGTGTTTAGCTTATAAGAACTGAAGTTACTCAGTGGTACGGCTGGCTTGAATTGTTTGCTTCTAAAAGGGCTGCCTTAGATTTCAAGAGAAATCTTGAGCTTCACTTTGATGGGCAGTAAAGGAATCACATGTGAAAATGATTAAATAAAAATTTATTGACTTCAGGCTGGGAAGGTAGCTCAGTGGTAGAGTGCTTGCCTTGCATGTATGAGGCCCTGGGTTCGATTCCTCAGCACCACATATGCAAAAAGAAGAAAGCTGGAAGTGGCGCTGTGGCTCAAGTGGTAGAGTGCTAGCCTTGAGCTGAAGATCAGAGGGACAGCGCCCAGGCCCAGAGTTTAGGCCCCACAACCGGACCCCACTCCCCCGAAAAATTATTGACTTCAAATAAAAAAAAAAAGAACCGAAGTTACACTGAGGTTAAGACTGGTTTGCTGCTTAAATCTGGATATTCTATGATCTTAAATTTTTATCATGGCTTTAGAATAGTAATTCAAAGCACATTAAAAATTTTTGTAGAATACTGTTCAAATAAAATCAAATGTCAGGAAAAAAGATTTAAATACAATTATTTCAAAATCATAGAAACACTAATTTCTTTCCATTGACTATGATCTAACCAAGTTCCAAAATGCTTTCAAGACTTAGTTTATTATTGAATGCAAAGTATGTGTCCTTATCTGTAACATATGAAAATCTCAAGCATTGAATTTATACCATAGTTTTCTGTTTTTAAAACATTTAACTATACTTTAATATTGCATCAGTTTGTTTGGTACCAAACAAAAATTGTAAACATACTAACTGATATTGAAAGCTTTATTTATAAGTCTTCATTCATATTTTCTAAAAATTATTGTGCAGAGTGCTGAGCATGCATGCTAAAGTTCTTACTCTGTGTGATCTTTTTCTGTACCAGTTGAGTATTTAGCTAAGAGGAGAGAAATCTGCAGAGCAGAGAAGGGATAGGAGAGCCAAATCAACAAGCCTTTCTTTGAGATAGTTGTTATAAAATTGGGTACAATTTATGCTGCAACATAGAATAGTTTTGAAATCTTGTCAGATAAAACTTTAAATGGAAAAAAAACTTAGTAATCTTCAGTACCACAGTAAGTTATTGTTTATTCTTGTGGAATTTTTTCTGCCTACTTTTTAGTCACCTCCTATTGACCACTGCCAGACTATGTCTATAGCTAATGTGATGCTTTCTGTAGGTCTTCTAAATGCCAGGGTCAGAACCGGCTAAATCCATATGCAGTAATTGGGCAATTTTTATGGGGGCGGGGATTGAAAGAACAATATGAGATTTTCTTTTCTTTTTATCTCATTAAGGTGTATTTTATCCTTGTTAACAAGGTAGAATTTTTGTTGTTGTTATTCAGTTGTGGACCTTGAACTCTTGGCCTGGGCGCTGTCCCTTAGTTCCTCAACTCAAGGCAAGCGCACTACCACTTGAGCCACAGCGCCATTTCCAGTGGTTTATAGGAGATTAGAGTCTCATAGAATTTCCTGCCCAGGCTGGCTTTGAACCATGATCCTCAGATCTCAGCCTCCTGAGTAGGTAGGATTACAGGTGTGAGCCACTGACACTCGGCTAAAGGTAGAATTTGTTGTTGTTGTTGTTGGTCATGGGGCTCATGGGGCTTGAACTCAAGGCCCGGGAGCTGCCCTTTAGGTTTTCTACGCAAGACTAGCACTCTACCACTTGAGCCACAGAGCCACTTCTGGAATTTGGTTATTTTTAAGTAAATTTTCAGAGCAGTCAGTGCTTTAAAAACAGCATATGTACATCTATGGTTATATCACATTTTTTTGTTCATTTTTGGCAGATAAAATAACACAAGAAGATATTGAAGGCATTCTACAGAAATTTACTGGGAATATAATGCAGGTACCCCCTCTGTAAGTACAATTATTGAATTTGACTAAATGTTTCATTTTATTGCTCACTGGTTAACATCATTCTAATTAAAGTAAAATGGGTTTACTTTTGTCCTATAGTGAGAAAAGCTTTAAATCTGATGTGTCTAATGATCAAAAGAGGTGAGCCAGATTTAGACCAGATTTAGCTTTTTTTATTCTGTTTAATAGATATCGGGGCAATTTTAAAGTCTAGAAATGTCACTTTCCCCCAAATTACTGTGAAAGGGCTATGTTTAGGAAGGTAGAGCCCAATGTGTGCTGCCTGTCAAGTATTATTCCCATTGCCTCCAGGCCCAAAGTCTTTATAACAAATAAACAGATGAGAGTTACAACTTACTGAAAATATTAACCATTTGCCACTTGCCTTAGTTCATTCATGATACAGTACCATAAACTAGGTAGTTTACAAATGACAGAAAGGCCTTTATGATTATTACTGAGACACCAAGATAAGCCACTGGCAGATTTGATACCTCATCGATGGTACTTTCATACATGTCCTCATATGGTGAAGGGATATCAGTTGCTTTTATGAAGGTTGTACTCCGTGACCTAGCCACCCTCCAAAGGCCCCCTTCCTGGTACCACCATCTGGTACTAAGGATTTCAGCCTAGGCATTGGAGAGGCACAAACATTCAGATCAAAACGCTATAGAACCATATTTGTGTACACATTATCCTTTCATGCAAATCATTTCTTTTGATTTAAAGTGCTGAGTAGCTCTAGATGTGCCAGGATATATTACTGACAAAGTGCTGAATGGCTCTAGATGTGCCAGGATATATTACTGACAGTTCCTTTAGTTCTTCATATTTTTAAATATTGTTCCCCCTCCCCCACCTCCAAGAGCATTGAATTATTTGCCTCATGATTTATAAAGTTTTCCTCAAATGTAAAGCTTTAGAAATTTTATCAAGGACCATATAAACATTTTGGATCCTTGTTAAGCTAAATTAAATATATTTATATTAATTTATAAGAACCATTTCAGGTTTTTTTTTTCTGTGGTTATCTGAGGATTTGTAACCTGGTAAAATTAACACAAAACTAAGATCTATTGAGTATATTATCTACATATTTGCTCTAAAGAGACACTTTAGTAACTTTTATATAAAAATATTATGATAGGAGTTGTTTAAGAAAATTAACTAATACCTTTATAGCCAGAAGCTACTGCTAAGTTCTTTATGCCCTTGACAGAATGAGGACTAGTGAACAGAAGACAGGAACAGACCCTCTCCAAGGAAAGTAAAGGGCAAGGTGGACAACATTGTTCACTGAGTTCCACATTAGGCCCAAAGGTATTTAGGAACTGTATCCATGTTGAGGTTGTTGAGCAGATTGTAAGGGAAAATAGTTCTGTTTCGGGAATGGCTTTTAATGCAAAGGCCTGCTAGTCTTTGATCCTTTCTATGCCATCTGGAATTATCATCCCGTCCTTTCTCAGCATCCCCTTACATCATCCTCTTTCATTCCCTGCCTCTCTCTTTTTCTCTTGCAAGCTATTCAGCACTAAAGAAAGATGGACAGAGACTTTCCACTTTAATGAAGAGAGGTGAGGTCGTAGAAGCAAAACCTGCCAGGCCAGTTACTGTATACAGTATCTCCCTCCAAAAATTCCAGCCACCATTTTTCACATTAGGTAAGATGGAGAAATTTGAAATCATTGGTGATTACTTGTACCTTTATTTTGTATTTGGCAAATAAATTTTGTGTAATTTTAATGAATCCCTATGATACTAAAATTTTTGTAAAAAACTTGAATTTAAGCCAGGCGCCAGTGGTTCACGCCTGTAATCCTAGCTACTCAGGAGGCTGAGATCAGGATCGTGGTTCAAAGCTAGCCCAGCAGGAAAGTCCGTGAGATTCTTATTTCTAGTAAACCTCTAAAAAACCGGAAGTGGCGCTGTGGCTCAAGCTGTAGAGCGCTCGCCTTGAGCTGAAGAGAACAGTGACAGCGCCCAGGCCCAGAGTTCAAGCCCACAACCAACAAAACAAAAAACAACAACAACAAAAAAAACTTGAATTTAAGGAAGATCGTGATTTGATGACACATTTAATGAACTATCTGTAGGTACATGAAGGTTTAGAAATGCCCATCTATTTAGACTGAATAGTTCCTATGAGATAAGAGTCTTAAACTTTTCCCTGGGCTGGCTGGGAAGCATAATCCTTCTGCCCTAGACTCTCAAGGTATCGGTGCATTACTATAGATCTGTACAAAGAAGAGTAGGCAGGGTATATATTTTCAAAACTTAAATTTTATCTTATGGATGTTTTTGCTTCCATGTGGCTTATATCTAACATATTTAGTTTTAGTCCTTTTGAAAACAGTATATTTAGTTTTTGGATAAAAATTTTTGAGAGTGGAGTGTTGGCACCCCCTCCCCCCACGCTGTCCCTCCCCCCCCCCAGTTGACTACAAGCTATATACTAACTTAGCTCCTTTTTCTCATTGACATTAATCTGTGTTAAATTCCTATAGAATATGATTTTGTTTAATCTTAAAAAGAAGTCCTTAAAATGTTTTTTTTTTCCCCCAGGATTCTAGGCTATTGGGACAGATAATGAACAAACTCTAGAGTGTGTTTCACTGTATCCTGTGAGCACACAGCAGCTAGACTGGCAGAGTAGATATCTCTAAAACAAGGAAAACTCAAAATTTTCTGATCAAGTCATAAATGCTTTATTTTGTTTGCCGGAGAGTACACGAGGCCCAAAGAGCTGTTAATGTTAACTTGCCAGTTCACCCCCTTGATCCTGACATCCTTTTCTGTCAGCACTGGCCTCAACTAGAAGCTGGTAACAAAAAAGGAAATAAATCTTATGTGGGTTTAAAATCTGATTAATTCCCCCACGTGTCCCTATTTGTTCAACAGGACTAGAAACAGCCAGAATGTAGTCCTCTAATATGGGAATGTGACAGCTCTTTTCTCAGGTCTTGTTGGTAAATAAAGAGACCTGCTCTCAACTGGTAAACTTGTATACTGTGTAAGAAGATGTTCAGATATTCAGTCACTCTATCACACTATCCAATTTAATTTTATGATTTTTAAGGAATATTTATAAGAGAACACTTAACTATCCTGAGCTCTTTGTGTATAATATAGTATCCCAAACATAATTTTTATCATTATGAAAGGAAGGTTTTGCAGATTGTTTATATTTTTAATCATTGCATAAATCTGAGAATATTTTTAAAACCTATAGCTTATTATAGCAAAACCAAGATTTCTAACTATTTAAAACCTAATAAATGAGCAAAGAATACAAATCTGGAAATATTTTAGCATCTATAGCTCATAATAGAAAAAACAGATTTCTAACTATTTAAATGTATTAAATGAACAAGACTGAAGTATTAAAGTGCTGTGACTTGCCAGTTAATTTAAAATGTGTTCATGAGTTTCTGCTATTTGCTTTCTCCACACTTTGACTTTTCAATCTCGCAAACACATATGCTGCTGGATGAATAATTTATGTTTTAGCACATAAATATTTTATAACTGGATTGTTTGCATAGTGCATTTTTACATTTGTTGAGGGGCATTATTTCTATGTAAAGTGGATTTCATAGGAGGTTAGCAATTTACCATGTCACTGTTCACATTCCAGATGTTGAATGTGGAGGTGGTTTTTATATCAGAAGCTTGGTCAGTGACATTGGCAGAGGTAAGCAGAAAGTGAATTATGAGTTATCATTTAGAGAGCAATGTTACTTTTGATGAGGAGAAGGAATTTTCTTTTTCTCATTTCTGAGTTCTATCCTGAGGAGCATTGTTGGTTGATTGCTTGCCACATCTGCTTCAGCAGCTGCAGTGAGTGACTTAGAATAGGAAAGAAAGAAGAGAAATGGAGGAACAGAAAATGGATGGGAATGACAGAGATGAGGGTTAGCATTTTTTTTAAATACAAAACATTTTAACTCAAAGTAAGGATTTTTTAAAAAATAATTGCCCTTCTAAAATACATTTTTCTTGATAAGGATATGTTAAGTAAGAAAAAAATCTGTGCAAGTTCTTTGTATACTTTAAATCAGTGTGTTATGTCTAAGATGAATTATTAAACATGGTTTTACTTCTTAATCATCTGTTTATCCAAAGGACCTTGTTATATTTAAATATGACAGTTTTAAGTTTTACTGTAGTTTTGAGAGATCGTCTGTCATTTGAAACGTTTTAGACCATGAAATACTAAAGTACTTATCTCCTGAATTTATTCTATTGCTGTAGAACTCTCTTCCTGTGCCAGTGTGCTAGAGCTGACCCGAACCAAACAGGGACCATTTACCCTGGAAGAGCACGCTCTTCCCGAAGACAAGTGGACGATTGATGACATTGCCCAATGCCTTGAGCATTGTTCATCCCTTCTCCCTGCAGAGTTGGCACTTAAAAAATCAAAACCTGAGGGGACTCATGAGCAGGTTTTGAGCTGTGAATATATAACCCTAAATGAGACAAAAGGAGAGGATGATGGAATTAAGACACTTTGAGTTTGGCTTGGAAGTTTCATTTCCTGGTTGATACTGAATCCTATGTAAAGATGCAGAATTCAAGGAACTTGACAACTATTTTTTTTGCATGAAGAAAAATGACCATCATTTATAATCCTTATAGCATAGAGTTTATGTATTATATGTGATGTATAGCCTTGAACTCATTCAGTTTTTTGAAGATGTTTTTATGTAGTTAAACTAGACTTTGACTGGATTCAGGAAAATTAACTTTCTGGATTTGATCTTCAGTCTTTTTCTTGTGAAAAAGTGGAACAACAATGCTAACTAAAGAAAAAAGAAGTATGATTTACATGTTTCTTTATTTCATAGAAGTGCCATTTTAATTTTATTCAGGCTTTTCCAGGTGGTCTCAATGCTTTGAAATTCTTCAAGTATGTGTGAAATGGCCATTATTGATCTCTTATATTTTGGAGAGTTCAATATTATTAAAAACATTAAGCTGATAAACTGTGCTCATCTAGTGCTGAGTATGTTTATTTAGATCTTGGAAATGAAGTTTTATAATATTTGTAAATGAGCAAATTATGGCTATTACTACTAATAGTATGTAAATAGAAAATTCATATTTAATTAACTTCACCTCTGCCTTTAGAGTGGGTCACCGAGCTCCTGTGGCTTTGTATTGTGGCAGCTATGAGCTATTTCTTTGCATCAACAGTCTGCTACTTTGTAGCAGCTTACTAAGTGACATATTTAAAAAAAAATTTTTTTTTTTTTGGTCAGTCATGGGGCTTGAAGCTTGGGCACTGTCCTTGTGCTCTTCAGCTCAAGGAGAGCACTCTACCATTTGAACCACAGTGCCACTTCCAGTTTTCTAGTGGTTTACTGGAGATAAGAGTCTCATGGACTTTCCTGCCCAGGCTGGCTTTGAACCGCAATTCCCAGATCTCAGCCTCCTAAGTAGCTAGGATGACAGGCGTGAGCCACCATTGCCCCACATATTTTTAAAATTTTAACTAAAGACTAGACCCTGAATTAAAATTTTCCTTTGTCCTTCTTTAGCATTTATTTGTATTTCTTTATAAGGCATGAATCCCCATGACATGGTTTCTTTGGTGGTTTGTTCGTTCAAGTGATATTTATAGACATGGGGAGAGAGCTGCCCTGCATTTCTAGCTAATCTCTTCTGCTCAAAATATTTTAAAACAGTGATTTTCAAATGTTTCCATTCAAAGAGCGTTGGGAAAGTTCTGAATCCCTTTTTACCATAATTTTGAAAATGTTGTCATGTTGCAAAATAGTATTTCATGTGAGGGTTTCATATTTTTGTTCTAGAAAAGTGATAAATTGTGCAGCTAGTCATAAAGGCATTCAAATCCCTATTCATTTACTGAAACACAGTTTCAAAAGGAACACTTACTAAAAATTCACAAAGTAGGAGTTTCTTGATTTTTTTCAGTTGCCTTTTCTCGTGCGCACGCATGCGTGTGCGTGTGCATGTGCGTGCGTGCGTGTGCGTGCGTGCGTGTGTGTGTGTGTGTCCCAGGTCTCAGGAACTGGGAACTACTATCCCATTAGCTTTTAAGATCAAGACTAATACTGTATAGCATGAGCTATAGCTCCACTTCTAGCCTTTTGGTGTTTAATTGAAGATAAGATTCTCTAAGCTGGCTTTGAACCATAATCTTCAGATCCCAGCCTCCTGAGTAGCTCAGATTATAGGCGTGAGCCACGGTGCCTGGCTCCATTGCCTTTCTTTAGGTAGTTGCTGTGTTCAACCTCTAATTCAAAAGTTTTAAATTTACAAACTAAAATGGTTTTACTGGGGCTAATCTAGTAAATAATATAACAAGCTAGAGGTTTCAGAAACATGTTCTCACCATATTGGCAACTTATTTTAAATGAAAATTAAACTTTCTCTTAGTATGAGAAAGAAAATAAGGAATATTAATGTGATGCATTAACCTACATACCAAACAATAAATTTATAAAATGAAAGTGTAATTTTATTTATTCTTATCCAGTGACTTGTGGTTTGTGTTGGCCAGAGTAGTGTGGCTATCTCTGCCTGTTGGAATGGGACAGTGTGCAGTATGAATTCATTCATTGCCAGATCATCCAAATAGAGGAGTATTTAGATTTTGGAGCATAATGAGATTTTCTTCTCTTTTTTTCCTTTTCAGTTGAAATATTGATTCATAGTTTGCAAATAGGAAAGAATAGTGATTATTTGAAAAGATGAATAACTTTTAAAAAGGATATAGGCAGCCAGCACCTATATCCTGGTTATTACTCAAGAGACTGAGATCCAGAAGATCAAGGTTTGAAGCCAGCCCAGGCAGGGAAGTCTTTGGGACCTATCTCCAAAAAAGAGCCGGCCTAAAGGTGTGACTCAAGTAGTAGAGCTCAAGCTAAACAAGCAAATCGACTGAGAGCATGGTCTGAGTTCAAACCCTAGTATCACACACTCAAAATCAAGATAGCCAACGTTTTATATTTAAAACATTGGGAAAAATTGCCACATGGAAAAATTATTCATAGTTCTCATGTATAACCATTAGGAATTATAATTTTAATATTATTTTTCTTTTTAAAATTCACATGACAGCCTTATGGCATTTATACTTCTTGCTGGCTGTTACTC
Organism: Dipodomys ordii; assembly: GCF_000151885.1. NCBI lineage: Eukaryota > Metazoa > Chordata > Mammalia > Rodentia > Heteromyidae > Dipodomys > Dipodomys ordii. The sequence continues at coordinate 15,182,100 of NW_012267252.1, forward strand.
AGTTGATACTGTTTTTTGTTGTTTTTTGGTATGGGTACTGTGGCTTGAACTCAGTATTGGGCTTTTTTGAGCAAAGGCTGGTGTTTTATCACTTGAGCCACACCTTCATTTCTGGCTTTTTGTGGCTAATTAGAAATAGGAGTCTAAGAGACTGAGATCTGAGGATTTCAGATCTCACCTGCCTGAGCCTTAGAGTCCAGCCTGTATTTAGTTTTGATGGTTATTTTAACCATAGTATTTTATACTTACAATTCATTTAAATCATTTTCCTGTTACTGAATACTGAAATGGTTTTCAGTTTAATTAGGCAACTTTTTAGAATGGCAGTCTTAAATGAAATAATGTGAAAATTTTTATGGTTTCTTTGCCTTCTTGTATTTCCAAAGACTTGTAGCATTTTACAATGTCACTATTTGTGTAGGGGTTTTGTATGTTGTTACTAATTTAGTAAATGTAAAAGAGAAAGTTTTTGTATGATTCATTTGCATAACTTTGTTCATTTATATAAATAAATGTCTTAATGGTTTCTTTATACATTTTCATGAGTTATTTATACAGCAAATGTTTGGTAGAAGCATTTTGTTTTAGTTATCCAAACTTTAAACTTATTTTAGTAATTTTTTCCTTTCTTTGTCAGGTGTTTCAGTGTGTGCAGTTAAAACTTACTATAACTAAAATATTCTTGGGCTGGGAAGGTGGCTCAGTGGTAAAGTGCTTGCCTTGCATGCATGAGGCCCTGGGTTTGATTCCTCAGCACCACATAAGCAAAAAGCAAAAAACCAGAAGTGGCGCTGTGGCTCTAGTGGTAGAGCGCTAGCCTTGAGCTGAAGAGCTGAGGGATAGAGCCCAGGCCCAAAGTTCAAGCCCCACGACCGGACTCAAAATAAAATAAAATATTCTTAATTCTCGCAATCTGAAACTAAGCTGCTTTGAGGCCAAGTCATAGAAAAATGATGTCTTTTGAAAGTCTTGTATTAAATTCCATGCTTTATATATTTTAGGTCTAAAACTTCCATGATGCGATGACGTTGTGTTATTACCCACAAACAGAGTAACTTAGAAATTCCCTCCCCCTCTCTCCCTCTCCTTCTCTCTCTCCCTCTCCCTCTCTATCTCCCTCTAACCTCCCTCTCTGTGGGGTTTCAACTCAGAGCTTCATACTAGGATCTCGGTTCAAAGCCAGCCCTGGCAGGAAAGTTCGTGAGACTTTTGTCTCCAATTAACGACCAGAAAACTGGAAATGGTACTGTGGTTCAAATGTAGAGTGCTTGCCTTGAGTTGAAAGCTGAGTTGATGAGCTCAGGAACAGTACCCAGGCCCAGAGTTCAAGCCTCAAGACCAAAAAAACAAACAAAAACAAAGAAACCCTCCTTAACCAACAGTTGTCAAAAGTAGTCGTAGAATTGTTTTTACTTGTGGCTCTTAAAAATCTAAGAGCTTTAAAATGATAGAAGTTTGCTTTCTATAAATTCAAAATTGCAAATTGTAAACAAGAGCTAACCTCCCATTTTCTTAAACTGATTACATGTTTTCTTAAAAACTTGAATTAATGCAAGCTATTGACTCATTATCAAAGATTATCTATCTAAACTGGGCACCAGTGGCTCATGTTGGTCATCCTAGTTACTTGTGAGGCTGAGATCATAATTCTGGACCAGCCCAGACAGAAAAGTTCGCAAGACTCCATCTCAATGGAAGAAGCTGGGTGTATGGTACATGGATTTGTCATCCTAGTTTCAGGGGGAAGCCAAAATATGTCCCAAGTGTTTATCCAGGCAATTAGCAAGGTGCAAAAAGGGACTGGAGGCATGGTTCAGTGGTAGCATGTCTACCTAGCAAAGTACAGATTTCAAATCCCAGTATTATTCTTCCAAAGTTATCCATATAAGAAAAGTGTTTGATATCAGATCCTCAGCACATGTTATGCCTTTCTGACCATTTGTGTATCAGACTTACAATGAGCATTTAGAGATTCAGTTAGGAGGTGAATTATATATATATATATATATATATATATATATATATATATATATATATACAATTATATATATATATATACACACACACACACACACACACACATACTGATACTAGGGGGCTGATACTAGGGCTGAAACTCAGAGGCATGCTCTCACTTGGCTTTTTAGCTCAAGCTTTTCATTCTAACTCTTGAGCCATATCTCCAGTTCTGACTTTGGCGCAGGCTGGTTTCAAACCAGGATCTTCACATCTCAGCCTCTTGAGTAACTAGAAAATTGTTCTGTTTTAAAGGAAGGAACTAATTTTGTTTGTGTCATGATGTATGTAATAGAACAATATGATTCAAATACTCCAAAATGCTCAAACCATCATTAAATAGAGGGAGATAATAGGAAGTTTAGGCAATGAACTGTTAATAATGGCCTAATACTTAAAATTACAAAGAAGGGTGCCTTGATATAATTTCTTTTTAAAGTTATACGTGAGCAACTCTAACTTGCCATAATTGTTCATTAAATACCATGTGCATGTAATAATCTTCATTTGTTGACTTGTGACCTAAATTTTATGAACTTTCTGTTATATTCATGATACCAGACAGAATGTTGAAGTCAGAAATTACTTTATGCCAGTGGCTCACACCTGTAATCCTAGCTCATCAGTAGGCTGAGATCTGATATTCAAGGTTCAAGAAAGTGTGAGACTCTTAATCTCTAACTATCAAAAAAGACGGAAGTGGAGATGTGACTCAAGTGGTAGAGCATTAGCTTTGAGCAAAAAAGCTCAGGGACAGGCCTCAGCCCTAAGTTTAAGCTCTAGGATGAGAAGGAGAGGGAGGGAAACGAGTGAGAGAGGGAAGAGAAGGGGGGGATAGGAAAAAAGGGAAGGGGGGAAAGGAGGGAAGAAAAGGGGGATAGGAAAAGAGAAAGAAAGATTGGTTGTGTTTTTTTGTGGTTGGGTTTTTTGTTTTTTGTTTTTGTTTTGTCAGTCATGGGGCTTGAATTCAGGGACTTGTTGCTGTCCCTGAGCTCTTTTGCTCAAGGCTAATATTCTGCCACTTTGAGCCACAGCACCATTTCTACTTCCGGATTTTGAGTGGTTGAATGGAGATAAAAATCTCACAGGCTTTTCTGCCCTGGCTGGCTTCGAACTTCAGTCCTCAGATCTCAGCCTCCTGAGTAGCTAGGATTACAGGTGTGAGCCAGCAGCACCCTGCTGAGATTATTTTTATTTTAGTCTTACCATTATCTTGACAATACAACATACTAGGATTCTAACTATTACTATTATTATGTTTTTTGGTCGATCGTGGGCCTTGAACTCTGGGCCTGAGCGCTGTCCCTCAGGTCTTCAGCTCAAGGCTACAGTGCCATTCCGGTTTTCTGGTGGTTTATTGGAGATAAGAGTTTCACGGACTTTCCTGCCCAGGCTGGCTTTGCACCGAGATCCTCAGATCTCAGCCTCTTGAGTAGCTAGGATTACAAGCGTGAGCCACGATGCCTGGCTCTAACTCTATTATTAATCAGAACTTTGATCCTAGGTGAATCACTTAGTTATGTTGGCCCTTATTTTATTCACCTTTAAAACAAAGGAAACATCTCTCAGAACCTTTCTAATGTTAACTTATTATTATTATTATTTTATTGTAAAGATACTGTACTGAGAGGTTAGTTACATGAGTAAGGTAATCAGTACATTTCCTCTTGAGCATTGTTACCCCCTCCTTTGTTTTTCCCCAGCCATCTCTTCCCTTCCTACCTCCCCAATCCTCCCTCCCCCTCCCTCTAATCTGTAAAGTTCATTTTCAACATAGTGTCTTGTACATCTCATTGTTACAGTGGGTCAACCTGTATCCTTGTTTCAGCATTTTGTTATTTCCCTCCCCTCCCCAAATTAGAAAAATGTGTATATAAGATGCAGGGCACCAGAATCAAATACAGTGACAACAGGGGTTATACCACGGAGGAAGAAAGTACAAAAAAAAAACAAAAAAACCACATAGTACATTAAAAACAAAGATAAAACCTCTTGTGTCTCTATCTTGGGGTTCATTTCACTTAGCATCATCTTATATGGTCATATGTACATGGCTTTTGACCTTTTCTATTTGTCTGGTAAGATTATTCTAGATGTATACTAGTTATTGCAAATAAGGGAAACCATGTGACCTGTGTTTCTTTTTTTTTTTTTTTTGGGTCCAGTCATGGGGCCTGAACTCTGGGCCTGAGCGTTGTCCCTCAGCTCAAGGCTAGCACTCTACCACTTGA
>NW_012267252.1:15187211-15189136 GCF_000151885.1 Dipodomys ordii
GTGGTAGAGCGCTAGCCTTGAGCTGAAGAGCTGAGGGACAGCGCCCAGGCCCAGAGTTCAGGCCCCACAACTGGACCCCCCCCCCAAAAAAAGTGTGTGTGTGTGTGTGTGTTTGTGTGTATGTGTATGCTAGGCAAGCACTCACTGAGCTATATAACAGAATTTCTGTGTTATAAATGTATAGCTTGATGGATTTCACAGACAAAGCAAGTAACCATCCAGCAAATCAAGAAACAGCACATGACTAGTATGCCTCACCTCCACCAAACTCTCTAGTCTCTCTTTCAGTCCCTAGTGACCTACTCCTGTCCTATTACCAAGGGTAACCACTTATAACAGTAGAATCAATTTTGCCTATTTTTACTGTACATAAATACATGAATACAATATATACTCTTTAATGCTTTGCTTCTTTTATTTGAAATTATGAGATCATGTTCTGGTGTCTTCTTTGCTTGAGCTGCTATAACAAAATACCTTTTTAAAAAATACCATGGACTGGGTGGTTTGACCAGCAGATGTGTATTTATCACAGTTCTAGTGGCTAGAGAGTCCAAGATTAGAGTGCCAGCACCGTCAGGTTCTTTGTGAAGTCTTTTTTCTGTTTTTGTTTGTTTGTTTTATGGTCCTGAGCACTGAACTCAGGGCCTTGCATTGGCTAGGTAGATGCTTTACCACTTGAGTTATGGCCCCAATTCTTTTTGTTTATTGTTTTTTGAATTGGGTCTTTATTTATGCCTGGGCTTATGTATTTATTTATACCTGGGCCACTTTCTGTCTTTCTCTTTCCTTCCTTCCTTCCTTCCTTCCTTCCTTCCTTCCTTCCTTCCTTCTTCTCTCTCTCTCTCTCTTTCTTTCTTTCTTTGTCCTGGGGCTTGAACTCTGGGCTTGGGTGCTGTCCCTGGGCTCTTTAGCTCAAGGCTAGCACTCTACCAGCTGAGCTATGGCACCACTACTGGTTTTCTAGTGGTTTATTGGAGATAAGAGTCTCACAGATTTTCCTGCCCAGGCTGGCTTTAACTGCGATCCTCAGATCTCAGCCTCCTGAGTAGCTAGGATTACAGGCGTGAGCCACCAGCACCTTGCTACCTGGGCCATTTTCTTGTATGTGCTTGCCATGGAGTTGGAACGGCAAGTGCATCATATATCACTCACATTTAGCCATTGATGGCGTCTTAAGAACTTTTTTCCTGGGCAGACGTCGAGCCATGACATCCTGATCTCTGCTGCCCAGGTAGTTAGAATAGCAGGCCTAAGCCAATGTACTAGCTCAATACATTTTTGTTGTAGCAGAGATGAAACTTTGTTGTTTCTCTATTTTTTTACATTAAAATTTTCTTTTTGCTTATACTAGTTATACAGGTGGGGGATTTCACTGGCTTGATCTGCACACATTCATACTCTGTTCCAGTCCATTTCTCTTCTTACAAGGGAATGAGCCCTATCATGGGAGCTTGAAACTCAATGACTTTTCTAAACTTAATTATCCCCAAAGCCCTCACCTTCTATCTCATCGCAATCGGGGCTGAGCTTCAATGTGGATTTTAGGGGGACATAAACATTCAGTTTGTGATAGCTGTCTATGGTCTTAGGCTATTCATTCTCATCGTATAATATGCTGTTCTGTTTAGTACTACCCCTTTTTGTTCATTCAGTTAGTGATAGGTTCTTAGCTTTTGATTTTTGGTTCTATGAGCAGTCTAGTTCTTGTCTCTGGTAAAAAAAAATATGCATGCATTCTTAGGTGTTTCAGTAGAATTTAGATCATAAAGTATATGTAGGTTAACCATAGCTAAGATATGGAACCAACCCAGATGCCCCTCAGTAGATGAATGGATCAAGAAAATGTGGTGTATATACACAATGGAATTCTATGCCTCCATCAGAAAGAAATGACATTGCCCCATTTGTTAGGAAATGGAAAA
>NW_012267252.1:15192296-15260765 GCF_000151885.1 Dipodomys ordii
TTCCGGCTTTTTTTCTTTTTGCTTATGTGGTGCTGAGGAATCGAACCCAGGGCCTCAGGCATGCAAGGCAAGCACTCTACCACTGAGCCAACTTCCTAGCCCATTTAATTATATTTTTAAAGATGCTTTAATGCATCTCCCTACCCACTCTCAACTACTACATCTCTACCTATTGTCCATCTTCCATCTATCATCTATCTCTGTTATTTCTCTTCTATATTTTTATGTACTCATCTATTCATCCAACTGTTTCTTACTGGTCCTGTTTCTCTATGGAACAGTGACTGATAAGCCTGCTTTTATGGTGTCTATCTGTTCCTTCTGTCCTTAGCCAGAAAAAACAGTTTATCTTTTCCATCTCTGGAGAGTCTTGTCACCCATTTTGAATTCAGCTTACCTTACAGTCTCAACTCTCCCTTGGCCTCAAGAACTTTTCTCACTGTTAGGATAGAATTGATGTTCTGGTGAAAATTTGTATCCTAAATGCTTTTCTCAGCATTTAAGAGAGGATTTTGAAGGCTTTTGTCTTTTTTACAGTACTGGGGTTTGAACTCGAGGCCTTACACTTGTTAGGTAAGTGTTCTACCACTTGAGTCATGCCTTTATCCCTTTTTGCTTTATTTTTTCAGATAGGATCTCACTTTTTTCCCATGGCTGGCCTTGGACTGTGATCCTCCTACTCATACCTCCCATGTATCTAGGATTGTAGATGTATATGACTATGCCCACACAGCTTGTTCCTTAAGATAGGGTCTTGCTACCTTTTTGTCTGGTCTGGTCTTGAAGTATGTGCTTCTATCTCTGCTTCCTGGGTTGTTGGTATTATAGACATTAGCCACTGTTTTGCTGGGGTTTGAGGTTATTTTTTTTGCAGTATTCTTGCTAGAAATGGAACTCTCATCTTAAGAGTGGTTGAAATAGATGAACTTACCTTGCAAAACTATACTGTTAGAGTTAATTCTATATCCTTTGAAAGTAATCTTTCAAGAGATGGGTTAATGGCAACATATTTAATCAATTAGCATTTGTGAATTCAAGTGCATTGAAGTTATTTGACTTTAATTCTTTCCATTACAGGAAGACAATTTGGGGCTTAGGGAAGTGACTTTTCCCAACTCCAAAGTATTACATTACTAAGGACTTGGAGGCCAGATAGCTTATGTCATTAGTATTCTTTGGGCTCACAAAATTGGCTATTCAATTGAAAAGGGAGGACTGGGTCATTTTATTCTATATAATTTAAATATGTCAGTTGTCACATAGTCACAGATTCCCTCCCTGTGAGGGAACAAAACCCATGGTCCAGGCCATTCAGAAGCTTTCACTTAACTTGATTTGAGAATTAAGGAAACATACATATAAGCAGATAAGTCACAGCCCAGGACAATACATCAATGTCAATAAGCATTATTTCCAAAAAGAGCAGTGGATGAGTAATGGAATGATAATTCATTTCCACAAACATCTGCGGAACTCCTGCATGAATATAAAGGAAGGATACGGCACAATGTGTCTAGTGATCAGGGAAGTTGCATAGAAGAGAAAGGCTCTTGCCTTGAATAGAACATCCACACTTAAGAGAGGAGAGCAGAGAAGAAGGGAGAGCAGCCCAGCATAGAGGGCAGTGGGCAAGGCAGATTCAGTCAGTAGAGAGGAGACTGGTCAGGATGGATACAGGATTGGCATCATTTGGGATTCATCATTTGGAGCCTTGAAAGCCAGGATTGAGTTAAGCTCCAGAGGGGGGACTTGGTCACATGGAAGTTTTATTTTAAGGGGATTACACTGGCAGTGATGTGTGTCAAAAACTGAGTAGATAGAAATCAGAGGCACAGAGCCCAGTTAGAAACAAATGTGGTGCAGTAACTCAGAACAGAGGTTATAAACTCAACTCCCATCAGAATACCATCAGATAGATAGTGAGTGTTTGAATGGACCATAAAGGAAAATTGATAGTGCTTAGTGATTCACTAGATAGTTGAAAGTTGTGGAATTGGTGGTGATGGTGGTGTGTGTGTGTTGCGGGGGCGGGGGGGCGGAGATAACCATTGTTAACAAGTAGTTTTTCTTAAAGAAAACCTATCTGAAATATTGTATGAATAGTAATTTCTTAGTTTGGGTAATTGGTATGGTTGCCTGTGATGGTGATTACCACCCTCATGATGCTCTTAAAAGACCACGCCTTTTCATTCTCCCCCAGCTGTGTGGCAGGTGAGGAGGTTGTTGGGAGTTGGTCCACAGTTATGGCTTCCTACTTACTGTTTGAAATACTAAATCATGCAGGCAGTTGAGAGCTGGTGTTAGAGATTTTTGTCTCTCTGCTATTTATCAATTATTATTAACTTTAGGTAAGTTCATAAGATCTACTTGACACAATTATGAAGCCTAAATCAGGTATTCAGGTAAAGTATTTTGCCCGGCTCTTAAGACCTAGGAAGCAGCGAATATTTACAAGCAAATACCTCATTCCTGATTTAGATGCAAAAAGAGAAGTTTGAACTTGAAGTTCTCATGGTTTATGGATTCAGATTATACACTTCAAAGAACCTTTCTAAGATACTGTTGTGGAAAGAGGAACTGAACTGAAACAAAGAATTTCCTGGCAGCAGAGTGGATCAATGAGACCATGTCTTTCTTTTAATATAGAAACCATGCAGTTCTGTTTTGTTGACAGCTCCTGTAAAAACTATTACTTATCTATACCAGCCTCTCTACATAGTTTTTCATTTGTTACATGAACTGTGTAATGACGAATTAAAGTACCTGCTATATTTTTTTAAATGACATTTCCTGACATAAGGATTATTGGTGAAATAGGCTGTCGATGCAATTAGGAAATGTCTTTAAAGAATGTAGATGTTCACCTTTTTCCTATTCAATGTCTTAAACTACTACAAACAGGGCACTACTACAAACCCTGTCTCTTACATTATCTCATCAATCCTGTGAAGGCTGCAGAATCTGCCTTATTTACTATCTAGGTGAAATGGCACTGGGGGCTTAGTGACTCACCAGGAGTCACTTGACTACAGTGGCAGTGCTGGGTCGTACATTTCTGATTCTAAAATGCCATTTGCTTCACATCTGGGGAAAATTGCTCTGAGGCACAGATGTTCAGTGGGAGGGATGAGGCACATGTTGTCGTGCCAAAAAAATAACGGAATAAAAGCAGAAAACGACATTTGTTTTCATTCTAATGTGACAGAAGACAAGGCTCTTTGTGGGTTGAGAGAGAGCAGAGGGAGGACGGGGCAGCTATTTACTTAGGTGAGAGTACTCTTGGACACTTGGATCTGCTTTCCCACTATGCAGGACCAGGCTTATAGAAACCAGCTGGCTGAGGTTCAAAGAGGAGCTCCAGTGACTGAAGGGCTGATGGGTTGACTTACCAGGAACAATTCAAAGAATAGAATTTGTGTAGCTCAGCTCAGCAAAGATGAGAGCAAAATCAGCTAAATGCATACAGATTTCTGAAGTGTGTAGACCTTGAAAAGAGAGATTGGTTATTTAACATGATACACGGGGGCCCAATGTGCAGTAACAGGATGAAATCTTAAGTGGAGCATACAGAAAACTTCCCTGATAATGAATCTATTGAGGCCATCTGTGGCACAACCTTTCTCTAGAGTAGCAATAGAAATTTCAAGCCTTATGATTTTTAAAACTTCCTTGGGAACGAGGTCTTATATGACGTAGGATAATTATTATTCATTTGGTCAAGTTTGACAGTGAGCTCGGGTTTATAGAAGAAAATGTCTTTTTTCCAGAGTTACCTATGCTTAAGTGTAGAACATGTTGAGACTTGCTGTAAATACCGTGTAAGGAAAGAAGGGAGAATGGAAGGGGAAAGAAATGGAAAGAAAGAGAAAAGAATATAAGGACAAAGGAAGAGAAGATGAGCGTCAGGAACAGAGAATGAAAAGGAGAAAAGTAAGTGGCAAAAATCTTGATTCAATTCTGAAGGAAGACAATATGAGTTCATTTTACTCTTTTCACTTTTATTTATGAATCCCTGGGCTCCGTGGCTTGATCAGCCTTGCTGTCCCAGGAGCTCACCTCTGGGACCCACGGAGGCTTCATTTACTCTCTTGTCATGGAGATGGCCATTGGGCTGAGTGGCAGGACCTTTACTGAACATGGAAAAGTCTTGGAATTGTAGATCTTTTGCGGGTATCTCCCAGTGGGACTTCTAAGGTAAAGAAGCGATGGTTGTTGAACCATTACTAATTATGAACTTCCCTGATTCATGGGAAATATTGGCCATTGAGCCAAGTTCTAAGTATCTTTGGAATGACAAAAATGGTTTTTTTGAATAGAGAGATGGTTTCCCCTTACTCAGTTTGGGAAGCAAGAAAGGTAATAAGTGAAAGGAGGGAATTTCAAATTTTTGTTTTCTTTTTGTTTTTGAGAGGATTGGCCTTGAATCTGCCATCTTTCTGCTTAGTTGTGATTACAGGCCACATTACCACTACTGTGGCAAGCTTCAAGGGAATGTTTTTCAGCAAAACCTATGATGTGAAAGTCTTTAAAGGGATAATTGATCTGCGGTGTCACTCAGTAACACTTGCCTAGTCTGTGCAAGGCTCTGGGCTTGGTCTCTAGCAGTATGAGAGGGAAAAGGGAGAGTTTCAGAAGTGAACATCTCTTTCCTCTCTAGGAAGACCTGATTTCACCTTCTTGCCTTGGATGGTAGGGAAGGGAATTTAAGCGCTTTTGTATGCCTTAAGTCTGTCACTTTTGTTTGTTTGTTTGTTAGAAGAATATAAATATTTTATGTGAAGGTTGCTGGTGGCAATCAAGCATGCACAGAAGCCTGCTATCCGAGGAGCTGTCATGTTTGAAATTTTCCAGAGTGCACACGCAGGCCAGCAAATGGCTGTAAGAGTGGTGTGGTGGAGTTGGGCTCCGTGAAAGGATAAAAGCCGTGACCACTGCAGCTCACTGAAAGGGAAGCAGAGGCTGAACAGTAGAAAAGCTTGGTTGAATCTCTCAAATCAGTATCATTCTTTTCTGGTGCCATTACCGTCTTGGGGCCTATTGTCTCTTATCTGAGAGGATCCAGAAGCTACAGCTAAGCTTGCCAGCCTGGAAGCTTTCCCCTCCACCATCGTCCTCTGCTTTGCTTCCAGTGTTCCCTTCTGAAACACAGCTTCAAAGGTTCATTTCCATTCACGTTCCTTGCTCCTCTAGAATAAAGATGGCAAGGACAATATTTTGTTCTTCATTAACTTTTCTGTGCTATACCCTCTGTCTGGCATAGAGACATTCTTCAGTGAAGACATGACAAATGGCTATACTCTCAGAACCTACTACTCTACCAGTTACCTCTCTCTGGGCCTTTATACATACTTAGCAGCCTCTGTCCGGAGGTGGCTTTCCTCCCTTGTGCACTGTCTTAGTCTGTTATGAGGTAATGTTTAATGAAAAAGTGTGTATGGTTTTGGAGGTCTGGGAGCAGGGGGCCCACATCTATTCAACACTGGCTTCATCACAGTGTAGAATATGGCATTAGGGTAGAAGCAGGTGTAAGAGGAAGCAATCACATGGCCACACAATATGCAAGAGAGATCCAGGGGACAGGTTCACTCTATAACAACCTGCTTGCTTTTAGGAGAATGGACTGTATTTTCACGAGAACCATCTCTTCTGAGGTGGTCCCCCAGTGCCACAATCTTCCAATAAGTCCCCCCAATTCTTAAAAGTTTCATCACTTCACCAACATCACACTGAGGTTCTAGCAATGATCCTTTGGGGGTATACTCAAATCATATTCAAACCATAGCATCCACCAGTGGCTGTTCAAGACTCCACCAAACTTTATAGTAGCGACATCTATTTACATGCCCTGGTCAGAATTAATCCATTCTTATTTCAGTTATCATGGCACCTCACACATAGGCTCATTACTACAGTTAGTACCCCATTTTAATAAGTTACTTACTTGTCTGCCTTCCCCACCAGACCATGGGTTCTTTGAGGGCAAATGCAAGGCTTTCATCTGTATTTCTTCAGTACTTTCCATGTTGTAGGCACTCAACATTATCAAGTAAACCTTGGGAACCAAAGCACAGAAGACAGTGAGTACTTGTTTAAGTGAATGACTAAAGTGAGATGACCTCTATTCACACATGCATAATTTGTATTATGTCCCCTTGCTTTCCTGTCTGTTCCAAGAACACCGTCCACCTCACTTAAGACTTTAGTTTACTTTAGTCCTTGAATGGGGAAACATTTCTGTGTCTTAAGGGCAGGATGATGAATAATGCAGTGATACATGCTAGAAATATTTATTCCACTACCCAAAGCTGCCTTTCCACTTCAAGAATCTATGAAAGAAACAAGATGATATATAACTTATTCTAATTTGTGGTGGCTTTGTTTATTTGTTTCCATTTAAAGGAGGAGGTGGAATTGGATTGTTTGGTTTCTTCTTCAATAAAAAGCATTTTAATATAACGAGTCTGGACATCTGTCCCATTTTCAAAAATTACAAGTTTCGATCATTGCTAAATTGTACAGATCCCAATCTGTCTGCTCTGCATACATTTGCATTTATAAAAGCAGAATCAGGCTAAAAGTCTTTCTAATGCAATCCCCTAAATGCATGAAGTATTAGATTGCTTTCCCCATTGGTTCATGCCTTGCTAAGGGCTTAAAAGGATCATTGATGTGAATTATTTAATGTGTACAGCAGGTTGAGTTTCTATTCTTTTCATTTTAGGAACCTTGCGGAGGGGGCATTGCTTTAGTTTTTATGTTAAGTTTTCTTGGAAAATAAGAAGTTTAGGCTGTATTCCCCAAAGTGCCAGATTTTTTACCATGTTTTTAAACCATGGAAGAAATGTTTGATTCTAATGAAACATTACTGCTGAAAATTGGGCTGAAATTGCTGGGCTAAAAATATAGTTATAAGTGCACATTATTCTAATGTAATTTTTTTCTTTTGCTGGGATAATACAGACAAAGAGATATGGAGAGATCCAATCTATAATGGAAAGAAAAAAGGCGTCCTGGATGCATGTTGTTTTTGAAAATTTTAAGCTGGTTTTCGCTTAAATTCAGTGAACAGTCCTAGACTTCAAATGTTAAGCATTTTTTACTATATAATTTAGGTTTTAATTCTTACTATTTTCTGAGGCTGACTTCTTCCTCAGGGAAAGCATCTTTGTTGCATCAGCACAATTTTAGCTGGCAACATCTGGGTGAACGGGCTCGTTTTAGTTTGTGCTCTGTGCAGAAAGCATGCCAAAAATGAAGTCTTGTTTGTGATCTCTACTGTGGCTTCCTATAACAAATCAAAGGCTCTTGTTTCATCTGTTTGACAGAACACTGCACAAATTTAAAAAAAGAAAGAAAGAAAGTCCCATCCAATAAATCAGTCTTGTGATGCAAAACATTTAGGTTGGGGGATTAATAAGGTTATTATGTAATTTATCATTTAAAGTGAGACTTCTGACAGAAAATGAGAAGTGCTAAAATAATTAAGGAACGTGCATTGCTCTAAACAGATACACTCTGGGACCGTGCACGCCAAACCTCATAATATTGAAGGCCTTGTTTACCTTGGATGTAGCAAATTCCTTTGGAAATCCTGGAAAGTCATCAGTGTGGCTCTGGGTCAAGGAACAAGATGGTAGGGATTGCAGTATTTAGTCACTGCGTCACTTTCTTGGATTCAACGTGAGATTAAAGGCTTATTGGCAAAGAAGATTTTGTCCAATTGGGACCAGACAAAGATCATAGACATGGCCTAATAAAAAGCCTGAGGTAGCTGATAGTAACCTTTTGCTCTTGGCTAAATATCTTTCTTAACCAATCCAATGAATTTAGATGTTGGAGGACAGCCAGCAATTGGTAGCCTACCAAGGAAAGCTAGGATTTGGATTTTTCATGCCCTTGATTCTTGAATCAGAAATAACTAGCCAAGGATGATGGCAAATGGAATGCACTTGGTATCCTATTCCATGAGATACAGCTAGTGCCCTATTTTCACTTATTCTAATTCTTTTTGAATTAACATCCCTTAAAAATAGCTACGGCTTTTCAAATCTGTGAGGTCTCCTTGAAGTCTTTTTAAAACTTTATTCGATCCAGCAACTATTAAGGACCTAGTGTCTGTAAGGCACATGTGTATGCAGGGAGCCTCGGTCTCTGAGATGCAGACAAGAGAGGAAGGCCCTGCCTTAAAGGTCCTTCTCCACAATACACAGGAAAAAGAAAATAACCCAATGCCACATAGATAAGTACCGTCAGATGAATACAGACATTAAAACCAGGTAATAGGGAAGATTCTTGTAACATTAGTCTCGTGTTTTCTGTGTTTGAACTATCTTCTGATTTTTTTTAATTGAAAAAGGACTATGAGACTATAAAATCTGGGAACTGACCGTTGAAGGACCTTTAATGCCTTCATTTTACCCTTCTATGACACCCACTCACTTGAACTGTGCTGGCTTCCTAAAACTCTCTCATCCCGTCTTTCTCCCACACCTATTCAGTGGTGCGCAGCACAAATGCACATTCTGCTGGTTCCCAGAACACTCCTCATTGCTAGCCTGCCATGACCTTTGCTGTGGAATTTGCTGCCTTTCTATTCTCACCAAAAGATTTAGTTTTGGTAGGTCATTTTCCTAATCCCACCCCTTCCTGAAGAAACTGGTACATGGCCACTGCCATGTCTTTCCACTGCCACCAGTGGGAACCCAAAGCCACAGACCATTCTCTAAGACACTCATGGTGGGTTCCTGTCTCTTCCTTCAGGGATCTACCATCTGCACTGCTGGTAGAGGTCACTGAGGCCGGGTGAGAGGATTGGAAGACCAGAGGCAATGAAGACCTTTGTGGATGTGTTAGGTTTGGAGAAGGATAGATGTCCTAGAACTGGCCAGTAGGTGAGTCTGAGGCTCAGGAGAGATGGGAGCTGATGATCTGAGATTCATCTGTGCATTTAAACTCAGAGTATATAGTGCTGTTGTCATTCTAGGGAGACTATAGGAAGGCAAATAGTTTCTGAATCTTCTATCATTCAAGAATCGGGCTTGTAAGATAAGAAGGAAGCCTCAGTGGAGCCCTGAGAATTGAGAGACAACATTGATCCAGCAGGAGAGACTTGCCGGGGCTACTGAGGGAAGAAGAATTGTCAAAGCAGAAATGTAGTCATTGGATTTAGAGCATTTGAATTTATTAGTAACCTTGAACAGAGAAATTTAAGGAGCTCTTTGAAATTATTTGCAAACTTTTCTTGTTCTATGCATTATTCCAGGTGAAAGGTCCAAAAACAAACAAAACATATTGAATAGTTGCTGCACGCCATGTATTACCCCATTCAGTTCTCACAGCAGTGCTATGGAGTTAAATGTCATCACTATCTGACGCAGGACATGGAGACGTGGAGACGTATCAAGTATCATGCCTAAGGTGATACCGGTTAATTAGTGCAGAGCTAGGATTTGAACCCCATCAATTATGCTATTAATTACCAGACTGGTACTCACAAAGAGAATGGGTTTGGGGGAGAAAAGGGAGGAGAGGAATAAAGAGTAAGAGGCAGGGAGGAGGGGAGGGAAAGAGAAAGGGATGGGGGTAAGGAGAAAAGAACTAAGAGGAATTGTGGAAGTTGCAAATAAGGAATTTCTTAGCCACAGAATTAGGAGTTATTTGTATAGAAGTGAAAATTAAAGACACAACTGTGGATGAGATTGGGAATGGAAGAGTCAGTGTGTGAAGGAGACAGAGAGACCCACCAACAGTGGAGACAGGGACCTGGTAACTGGCCTGGGATTAACCTGCAAATACCTACCAACAGTTTTCTTACATGTCCTCGCTGCCTCTGTGACAAACCAGCACCCCCTCTCTTGAAAGGGAGTTTCACTGCCTCCGTTAAGGTTGGTGATAATACAAGTCATGTTGATTATTGTGAGTGAGATCAAAGAAATGGGGCATGGTGCTACTTGGCTCAAACTGCTCAGCTCCATGTTCTGGTGGTGCTGCTGCTGCTGCGGTTTGAACTCAGGCCCTCACACTTGCAAGGCTGGCACAATACCACAGAACCATACCTTAGCTCTAGGTTCTATTGTGACAGGCTAACAACATTCACCTGTCCCTAACACACACATAAAAAATTCTTGACTTGACAGGTGAAAAGAGCTTTCTCTTCCTACAAAGGGAACTATGAAAAAGAGAGCCAAGGAGACTGAGAAGGGATGGAGACAGGACACCAGCAGAGAGACCCAGGGAGAGAGATGTCTCAGCTAAGCACAGGTGGCTGTGGTAGGACAGAGGTCCCTTGGGATCTTGTCCCTGCTCAGCTGAGTGGTAATATTCACATATCCATAAGGAGTATTTTCACAAGCAGAAAACCTGGCAGGGAAACCTAATATTAAACCATGATGAATAACAGAACAACAACCCTAAACTTTCAAATCCATTTCTGACTGTCCTAAGAGAACCGAATATTAGAATTGAGGCTGACCTTGAGGACAGCAGGAGAAAGGCTTCACAGAAGGCAGCTCAACTGACAGTGAACAAACTCTGCTGCACTGAAACCCTGACGCCTGGCCAGGGCTTGTTCTCCAAATTCTCTTGTTAGCTTTGACATCCAAGCATTTTCCAGTCCCTTTTGTACTTCTGTGCCAGCAAGGATGGCACTAAGTGGCAGTGTGCAGCATCACGGGGCCACAGTCACGCAGTGTAACCCTGGACGTACGAGCGGAGATGTGCAAGACTCCAGCAGTGGTAGGACAAGAAGGTGCCTTTGAAGAGATTTGATAAGAGCCATGTTGCATTTGTCTTGACTTACCCTGTGGACCAAAAGAGGAACTGACTCTCCCTTGTAAGGAATAAAAATGACATAATAAATCACTTTTTCCCCATGTTTGTTTCCTTCCTTGCCCTAATGTCATAGATGAAATCACATCCATGCAACCAACTTTGCCACTTAGTTCTGAAGTCGAGACAGACTACATGGGGGAGCGCTGTGTCCTTTTATATACTTACTCCCGGGTATGTTAAATCACCTGGAAGGCTGGAGGAGAATGCTGCCTGAGCAAGGACAAGGAGGTTCTGTCTGAGGGTCTTCTAGTGTTCCAGAGTTGAGAGGCAGTGAAAGATTGGGAGTAATAATAATAGCTCTTTAAAAAAAGTTTAACCTCCTTGCAGAGACTTGTGTTTACTATACCACTCCACTCATGGCACATTTTCATTGTTATCCCTCCCAGTTCCCAGTTTCGTGTATGTATTCCCCATTCCTACTCACTGACGCTGTACCCCATCCCCCTACATCACCCACGGGTAATTGTTTTGACATTTATTTATTTGCATATGATCCTACAGATCGTGCAAGTTTATATTATCAGTCTAATAGTACTGCATTATTTATCTTTTGCTCTCTTTTTTTTCCCCCACTCAAGTAGGTTTTTAAGAGCCCCACTTGTACGCATCTATCTAGTCTGCTGGTTCTGATTTCTAGAGACTATTCCATGGCTCTGACCTCTTTATTAGGTGCTCACCCTATGCAAAACTCAGATCTTTGTGCAGTGGGTGCCTTGTTTCATGTGATCTTTGCTATGACCTAAGGGCAGTATACTGTCATTGTGACATTTACTTCCAGACTGTCTGAAACACATCAGAATTACAATAAGGGATTTAATAAGTAATCCCATTACAATAGAGGATATAATAAGTTAGATTGTAGCTAGACACTAGGCAATTGTAAATCACCTAGTATCAAACCTTCAGGAGCTATAATCAGGCATTGTGCATTCACATCGCTTCTATTGGATGAATTGTGGTATGGAAGCAAGGATGGCCCGAGTTCCTCTTGAATTTGTGCTCAGCCAAAGCCTGCACTTCACCCTTCTAAAGGGAAGCTGGAAAGACTGAGCTTCAGAGAAAGAGACACATCTTCAATGGCCACAGAGGTGAAGCAAGGGATAATCACATGATCTCAGTTCTGCCCATTTCCTAGTGAGGAGTAGATAGACACTGAGATGTGTTAGTATTGCCCAAGCAACATTGAACTGTGGTTCACAACTTTGTTACATCCCTACTGTCATTCTGACGTATTTCACTTAGTTTGGGAGTTCCTGTCACAATAACAGTACGCTGATCTTTGGTTATTATGTGAAAGTGAAGAGATTTTCTACAGAACATATAGGTTAACTCTTGCCCTTTACATTTCTATTCCTACATGAATGTGATACAATAAATTTTCTTCTTTTCTTTTTCTAAAAGACTAGTTGTCACGTTGCGTTTATAATATTCTGTACAGTAACTCCCAAGTCATCCTCCATGAAAATACTTCCAACCTCAGTATAATACTTCTACAGAAGTGGAGATACAATTCAAGTGGTTGAGTGTCAACTTTCAGTGGAGAAAGCTAAGGAAGAGCTGGGAGCCTTGAATTCAAGCTCCACGTACAATGAAAGTGGTGAAGTTCTTTTTTTTTTTTTTTTGGTCAGTCGTGGGGCCTGAACTCTGGGCCTGGGTACTGTTCCTCAGCTGTTCAGCTCAAGGCTAGTGCTCTACCACTTGAGCCACACCGCCACTTCCAGCTTTTTTCTTTTTGCTTATGTGGTGCTGAGGAATCCAACCCAGGGCCTCAGGCATGCAAGGCATGCGCTCTACCACTGAGCCACCTTCCCAGCCCCAGAAAGTAACATTTTTTTTGAAGTACTACTTTGGCCATCCATTATGCTTGGAAAAGCCTCTGATTCCTTTCTTATTCTTAAAAAATGTTCAATTTAGCTGACATTATTTATCTTTCAAATGATTCGTTTCTATAATGTAGGATTTAAATAAATGCTTTATTCTTATTGACTAGTTTTCAGTTCTTGTCATTGAACTTCTGGTCTCATCATTTTGTAGGTTTAATTGACTATTCTAATAAAGAACTTCCAACATTCTTTTCTAATCTGCTTTATTTTCTGACTACTTGCCAATAACAAACTACTAACTGTTTAGACTCCTCAAAATATAACACAGAGCATGGTAACTCTTACTCTATGCCCGCAACGAACCCTCAAGTATAGTATGGTAGGATAATATATGGCCAACATGAACAGAAGTACCTTGAAAAATGAAAAGAAAGGAGACCCCCTTCTGTACATTATTGATGAGCAATAGGGCCACTGGACTTGAGCTCCAAAGAGTCCTGGGGCAGAAAGATATAATCTATGACTACAGCATAGAGGAATGATGGAAGAGCCTTGCCTAGTGGAGGTTAGCCCTTACTGGAACTGGACAGCCCATGACTAAAGGAGCTCAGCCTCTTTCGGGACCCAGATACAGCTCTGTGGAAGAAGCTGCCAGCTGGGGCCTACTGTAAGTCAACTCTCCTGGCTGGCTCTCCACCTATGTTCCTTGGGGAGGGAATTTAACCATCTTTTAAGGCCCATGTCTGCCATGTCTTCTCTGTAGTTGCACCAACATAGAACCAAGTCCTAGGAAAAGATGGTCACAGTCCTCTACTCAGATACTGGTTTACTAGAAGCACCCAGAGGCCATTCAGTCCATCTTGTAAAAACTGCCTCAAGTATGATTCCTTATCATCCTTGTTACTCAAGGATGTTTCCATCTTTACAAGGTCTCCTCCTCTCCCTCTCCTTAAAGTAAGGGTTGGGGGCGTAGGAATGTGTTAGAAAGTCATTCTTATTTGCAAGTTGAGACACAAGAGATGAAGATGCCATGGAAGGAGAAAACAGGAATGGAAGGAGGAGGAGGAGCAGCAGCAACCGAAGAGGAGGAGGAGGAGGAGAAGGACAAAAAGAAGAATCAGCTAAATGATCAATTTATTGGAAACTAAGTATCAGTGAAAATATATATCATTTATAACCATGTATATTCCTATGGAATAAATGTGTAAAGCAATCTAATCTGGTCCTTTGTGAATAAAGAGAGTTGTGAGTAAAATGAAAGGAAGATTTAAAGGAATGCAAATCAACTATAACAGGTGCTGTGCCTTCTGGAATGGTTGGCCATCTCTTCCAAATGATGAAGTGTTGAAGACCCAATTTTAATATAACAAAGATTGCAAAAGACTTGAAAAGACAGAATGAGAGAAAAAGCAGGCAGCTCATGTCAGAACACATTGGATTTCATACTGTTCACTCTGCAAAGTCACAACTCTCTTAGATGGAGAAGATGGAAGCTACTCTGTTAAAAAGCAAAGCTTAGTGCTGTAAGAGATGTAAAAACTCCTCCTCACCTATCTCTTATTCTAGATATTTCCCAGAGTTGTACAGCAAAGCATCCTCATCACAGGAAATGTTAAATCACATTTCTGCACAGGGAAATACAAAAATATTAAAATGTATTAGGAAGCTAAAGTAATTAAATCAGAACTCGTGCAGGAATAGTCAATGAAGCACACAAGTCTCAGAATGAGGACTTGTGAATGCATAAGATAATTTAGTGTAAAATAAGGGGGAATGGTGAACTAGTAAGGGGAAACTGATCATGAATAATTGGTATTGAGATAATTGGGTAGCTACTGGTGAAGAAATAAGCCTATTCCCTACCTCATTACTTATGCTAAATAAATTGGAGGATAAAAAATTCAATAAATTGGATGAAAAATTTCTGTGTATGCTAAATGTATTTTCAAAAAATGTTTAGACTATGTGCTAGAGGAAGCCATGTCACTAGTCAAATAAAGGTGCAGATAATTGGGCCCTATAATTGGAACCCAGTTTTCCAAAATGTTTTCTTGAACCAATCAATGCAGTTTTCATTGGAAGTGTTTTTGCTGCTTTACATTAACAAAGTAGTATCTTTTGTTTATTCTATTTTCTTCAACAGGCTAATTTTAAAAATTCACATAAGCACACACACACACACTTGAAAATTATATTAAAATCTAATCCTAAAGCTCAAAATTCAGAACCACTTATTGTGTGTGTGTGTGAGAGAGAGAGACAGTCTTGGGACTTCAGTTCACAGTCTGGGAGCTGTCTATCCCTAAGCTTCTTTTGCTCAAGCCTGGTGCTCTACCACTTTAATTACAATGGCACTTCTGACTTTTTCTGAGTAGATTATTGGAGATAAGTATCTCACAAACTTTTTTTCTCAGACCTACTTTGAATCTCGATCCTCAGATCTCAACTTCTTGGCTCAGAACCACTTCTTATTTATATTTTTTTATTGGTCAAAAAATACTGATAGCTGGGTGCTGGTGGCTCACATCTGTAATCCTAGCTACTCAGGAGACTGAGATCTGAGGATCACAGTTCAAAACCAGCCTGGGCAGGAATATGAGCAAGACTCTCATCTCTAATAAACTGTTCAGCAACGGCCAGAAGTGTTGCTGTGGCTCAAGTGGTAGAGTGCTAGCTTTGAGCACAAAGAAGCTCAGGGACAGCACCCAGGCCAAAAGAAAACAACAACAAAAACACAACCTGAAAAAGAATCAATGGTTTCACAATCAACTATTACCTGGGGTGAGGGACAAGTAATATGATTAGAGATCAAGATGACCTAAAGAAAATATATCAAAAGCAAACATGAAGGAAGAAAGAGCAAGTAATTGGGATACTGGGATACAAGCAAGATGAAGTATGGGAACTGAATAAATTCAGGACTAAGATTAGGACATAAGATGCCCCAAGTAAATAGCTGGCATTTGTTGAGCTTTTACTGTGTAGTCTGCTAAGCACTTTACTGGTATAGTGAGCCCCTAGTATCCATGGGTTTTCATCCCTCATTTCAATCCATGATGGAATGAAAATTTTTGGAAAACAACTGTGCCTAAACAGAACCTGTACAGACTTTTGTTATGTCATTATTCCCTAAGCAATACAGTACAACAGTTATTTTACATAGCATTTCCATTACATTTGGTGTGAGTAATCTAGAGATGATTTAGTGTATACTGGAGGGCTACATAGGTTCTGTGCAAATACATGTGTTTTTCTGTAAGAGATTTGCACATGCATGGATTTTGTTGTCCACAGGGGGTCCTGCAACAAGTCCTTCTGGGAGATGACTGTATTAATTCATTTAATCTTCATAGCAACCTGCTGAGGCAGATCTCCATTTTACAGATAAATAGCACACCAAGGGAGGAGAAGCAGCTAGTATCCTGATTCCATAGCTAACGTGGTGGAAGCAGTGTTTGAACCTCAGCTCCAGAGCCCATATAACTAATCACAACACTGTGTGCACTGTCAACTTTGCCAGAAGTGAGCCACAAATCTGATTCTGTGTCTTTCAACAGCAAAAGGGAGTGTGAGCAGGCCTCACTTTATTAAGCAAATCCCAAGGCAGAGAAACAATATGAGAATGAACAGACTCAACTCATGTGAATCTCAGTTCATTTCCAGGTACCTTGGGCCAATCCAGCTTTCGTTATTATACCAAAATGCCAGAGGCAGCCTAGCTTTATAAGGAAAAAAATTTATTTAGCTCATAATTCTGGAGGTTCAAAAGCCTAGTGTCAACATGACTCTGGTGATGACCGAATGGAAGAACAGTGGCACGAGGCCAGGGAGGAGGGCGCACTTCTCCAAACAGAAAGCTATAGAGGTTGGGTGGTACCCAATGCAAGCCTTAATAACACCCAGATGTGAAAAAAGTAATCAGTCCCACCAGAAATACCTTAATCCTTTCTGAAGACACACTCCCAGTTGATCTTAAGGACCTTGCAGTATGCCCTACCTCTTTAAAAGTCCATGGCCCTTTTACACCATTCTGGAGATCAGCTTCCTGACACATGAACCTTTGGTGGGGGGAAGGGAGGGGCACTCAGACATATCCAAATCACATAGCATGGTGCATATATTTATCTCTAAGTGTCTATAGAATGAAAATGAGTGGTGTTCAAACGTAGTTTCTAGACCTAATATTTTTGAGTTTGTTTTTAATAGATTTCATTTTGGGAGCATTTTTTTCTATTTACAAAAAGATTAAGAAGATAATATACCTACCCCACACTCAGTTTCTGAAACTGTTAATATCATACATTGCAATAGTAATTTGATTGCAATTCATGAGCTAATATTGATACATCCCTCCTTTATTGCAATTTCCTCAGGTCTAACATAATGTCCTTTTTCTGTTCCAGGAACGTATCCAAGAAACCACATTCCATTCCATTTTTGTGTCTCCTTTGACTCTTCTTGGCTAGGAGTGAGTTTTAATCTACTTTATGCAGAGCCTGAGGACTTTAGCATGGTTTCTTTGAAATCACAGCTCAATATTTTAAGCCCTTATACAAACAGCCTAATGTTATGATGGCTCCTAACAGTGTTTCAAGGTGATAAACATCTCTGTTTTCTCTGCAACTGGAAGAGCTGCTGCTGAGCCTCCTGCTAGATGACTGTGCACACACCAGCATTTCTCCAGGTAAAGCATATTTCATGGGATTTCGTAAGATGAAGCCTTATATGCAATAATTGTCCAATTATAAGACTTACACTCGCATCTCAGGCATTCTGTTTCCCCTAACTATGATTCCAACTTGGTATTGTTTTAGTCACTCAGAAAATGACTTGCTTGATTTTTTTCACCATTAGTTTCCCTTCTATTGACTCCCCCTCCATCCCCCCACCCTACCCTGCCGTCACAAGTATGCTCCTCCTGAAGCCAGCCACATCTGTTACCATCTATCCCCTTGTCCCATTCATCACAGGGATTCTCTTTCACTAGTATTTAAGTAGTTGTGCCAGGAGGTTCACTTCAGCATGTCAGTTATGAGTACAGTGCATTCTGATCAATATCACTGCTTTTTATCATTCTGCCCCATCCATCTCAACCCCCCCATTCCCTCAATTTACCTGGTTCTTTTTCACGTATGTGCATTGCCTGTTCTAACTATGTTCACTCACCCTTCCTCTCTCCATTAGTCTGTCCATTACAGAGCTTCTTGAAGGTGTGGCCTGTACAGTATCTTTCCCCCCCCCCTTTTCTTGCTTTTCTTCTTGATATTGCTCCTGTACCTCTCCCAGGATGCAGACTTGAAACCTGGAATTTTTCCATCATACTACTCTTTTGTTCCCCACTTTGCTGGTAGCAAGTGTTATTTATTATTCCATGACCATTCATCGTTATATTCTTCCTTACTATTATCATTCATGAAGTATTAACTGACTACTTACTGAGTACAAACATTAGGCCAGTGTATTCCCCCACCTATTTTCCTTTCTCTGGTCTTTACCATCATCTGGTATAATCAGGCTGTCTTCCTCACTACTCAGAATTTGATCTCTGGAAGAGAATGGGTAATTGTAAAATGCCTTGACCTTTTCTTGGTTATCTTCCTTCTTGTGTCCTTGAAGGGATTGACTTTGTGGGTTGCACTCCCACCCCATCCCTACCCCTTAACATTTCTCACTTGTTTTTATGAGATAAAATGATTGCAGTTTTTCTTTCCCCTCTCTAGTCATTCATTATCTTTTTAGTTTCCTCTCCTCTTCCCCCAAATGTCCATGTTTCCCAGAATCTTCCTCAATGTGTTGACTTTTCTAGGTCATCTTATCCTCACATGTGTCTTTATTGCATTATCATATCGATGTCAATAACTCTGGTCTTTCTCTTAAGTTCCCAGCCTCCCATTTCAAAAGTCCCCAGACATTTAAAATCAAATATCTCTCCAATGTATTTAACCTGCTAAATTTCCAATGCATAATCTTCCCCAAACCTTCAGCTTCTCTTGAGCTTTTCTCATTCCTAATGTTATTCCTCCATGCCTCTTGGGAGCCTAGACAACCTGAAGCTTTGAATTTTGCATCCTAACTCTCTCTTTTGTCTACCATAGTCAATCAGGAGCAAGGGTGATCTACTACTTCATAATGATGCCTCTATATAATTTCTTCCTTACTATTTTCATTCATCAGTATGTATTGACTGATTACTGTGTATAAATATTAGGCCCATGCATTTATTTTTCTATGTTCCTGTCCAGTCTGTCTCAATAATAATGACAAAGTTAGCTTCTGAATATTTACTCTGAGCCCACTCTCCCCTTAATGAGGAACATTTTACAGCACTAACTTTGCTTACTGCACAATGCATTTCTTAGCAGAGTACTCTGTAAAGTCCTAAGGAACTCCTTAGGCTTTCTAGTCTGAAATCCCGTGTGCTAACTACAGACAACCCACTTTATGTCACCACTGGAAATCCAGTCTGGCACCTGGTTATGTTGCAGCTCACGCCAGCATTTCTTCCTGCAGTGTCCTGTACTCAGCCTCCAATGTGAGTTCTGCCTCCAGTTTTATCACTGAGAAATATCCACATTCCTCATCTCTCGCTTTAAAAAGCTAGCTTAGGCTGGGAGTGAGTTAATTGCAAGTTCAGTACCAAACCTTGGCTGTACACTTCTAGATAGATAGATAGATAGATAGATAGATAGATAGATAAAATAAGCAAACTGGTTTAAATTTTACAACCCCATTCATATTCAGTAAGAACTTCCCTTTTTTCTGAATGCCTATGAACTCTTAAAGAATTCTGTTTTTATAGAAAAGGATGTGTAGACATTTGAAGAGTGAATAACTAAACCTGTTTTCCTGTGTTCTGTTCTGGAGAGGTCAGTGTGAATACTTGTTGAAAAGAAAAAAGAATCATACAGTTTATATTCTTGTAAAAAGACACCAAGAGAAAACAACACAAGGAATCATAAAAAGAAGAAAATAGTAAATGGATTAAAAGTATATTCCCAGTTGGTGACTCTTCATTTTTTGTGATTCTAGAGTAAAAACCTTTCCTTGTGCATAGGAAAACTGTATTGATATCCTGTTACATGATCCTTAGGATTTTAATCGTTCTTTTTAAAGTCCCCTCTGCCCATTCAATAACATCAATAGTTAGTGTTCTTTGAGCACTTTATAGAAAATCTATAGATCCCACCAACCACACACCTGAAGGGGTGGCATGAATAACTGAGCATGGCTACGCCAATCCTTTAGGTTTCTTTAATCCTACATTTTGCTGGCTTGTTGGTCTTGCTCATGGAGGAATGGCAGTTGCATCCATGTTGTATCTATGTAACATGTGCTTGGGACACATCCCTTGGCTTTCTGAGCAGAACTAGAAAACTGATGACAAGCTGTCTCTGAGAAAATGGATATTTTTCTGAATTCAGTTCCGCATGGAAACAGCTGACCAATTTCCATCACTGTTATGAGGCGCTTTTGCTCTTGGTTGATTTTGAGTAATAGCTTCACTTCTGCAGAAAAGAGATTTTATTTGAAGTCTATTCAGAGATTTGATTCAACAACCTGGACGATAGGTTTCAGAAAATCTCTTTTGAACCTTCCAATTATAGATTTTTTTCTCATCTATTATTCCTGGAACACTTCATCCTTCACAGTCAAGCATGTAGATAAACTTTGTTGTTCACTGTGTTCTCTTTGCCATCTTGACCTGCTTTTCAACTTGGGATATAAATAGAACAAAATCTCTTTTATTTTTCTAATTAGTTGCTTGATTCCCCTCTCCCCCCCTTTCCTCATTCTCAGGAAGTCCAGTATGTTCTTGAGAACTGCCTCTTCTCAGTCTAGTTTAAGCATATAAGGTGTCAGCTAAGAAGAAAAAGAACCGTAGCCTAATTATTTGTACCATGTCACTTCCAGAAACTGGTCTTTGGTGATTCCGTGGACCTTGGTTGTTGCAATAACAAATTTCCATAGCTTGAGGGACATCACTCTGAATAAATTCATCCCTTACAATTCTGTTAGCAGAGATGTCCCAGATGAAAGCTCTAGAAGATTTGATGTCTATTGAGGTCCCAGTTCCTTAAAGACAGATGGTTTTAGTATCATTTGTTACATGGTGAAAGGAGTAGAAACCTCCAGGTGGGGGTGGGGTAGGGTGGGGTGGGGAGGAGGTGGTAATTTCTTTCATGAGAACAATAATTCTATATCTGTGGACTCTACCCATGTGTCCAACTTATTCAGCATACAAATTGCACCTCATAAGCCTTTTATTTTATTTATTTATTTATTGTGGCCTTTTTGCCAGACAATTTAAGATACAGTTATGCCCAAGTCTAACTTTTTCTTTTAAAATATTTCATTGGTGTAGAACATATTGTATATAGTGAGGAGTTCCATTCTCATACATGCATATAATATACTTGGATCAGAATCACCCCATCTGTTACTCTTTCTTATCTCCCCCTCCCCCACTCTTCTTTCTTCCCCTTTTGTCTCCCTAGAAGTCTCCCCTATATTTCCATGACCTTGTTTTTGTTGTTGTCGTTTTGCTTTTCCAAAATAAATGAGACAAAACTTGCAATTCTTGTCTTATTTCACTTAATATGATGGTCTCCAATCCCATCTACTTTCCAGAACATGGCATATCTGAGTAAAACCCTGTATGTATTTCTCCATTGAGGAACCTCAGTGCCATATTTTCTTTATCTATTGATGGGCATCTAGGTTAATTCTATACCTTGGCTACTTGTGAATAGTGCTGCAATGAACATGGGCATATAGTATCTCTATAGTAAGCTTATAGTAAGATTACTATCTTTCTTGATATGAACTATATAACCTGATCTGGATTATAAATGACAGGAGGTGTGATTTATATTTAATATTGGTATAGCATGGGCATAAAACAAAAAAATGAACTATAACTATAAACAGAAGAGCTGTACAGAATATCAGTTGATGATTAGTCCTGTACAATAGCCCTTTCTAATTTCTATGTCTATAGCCAACTCTTTTCCTCTAAAGAACCCCACTGTGATGAACTGACTGAGTCTAGAGATGTTTACAGCTAGGGCCATATAGCTAGCCTGTCTCCCCCATGCTTGAGGAAGAGTTAGGTCATATTTGAGACACTTTCTTCAAGGTATTTTATTTCAAGGATCTTTTTACTTTTATGAACTACAAGGTTTTCAATCTTAGAGAACAGAGACAGAATTCCTTCATTTCCTTGACATCCTACAGATGCCAAAACAAGTACTACAAATGAATGTGTTAAGACAATAGACATTCTTTCCCAGTTCTAGAAGCCAGAAGATGTTAGCAGGGCCATGCTCCTGAACCTGTAGGGGAGAATCCTCCATTGTCTCTTTCTAGCTACTAGTGGCTCTCTGGTAGTCCTTGACATTGCTTGTCTTGAAGTTTTTCAGTCTCAGCCTCCACCATCTCCTATTATCTCAATGATCTTACCCTCTGTCTCTGTCTCTGGGCCCTCCTCCTTGTCTTAATGAATACACCAGTGAGATCGACTTCCAGGCCCACTCTCTTCAAATCTGACCTCAACTAACTAATTTTGTCTGTAAGAACTCTATTTCCAAATAAAGCCACCTTAAGAAATTCTGGGAGTAATGATTTGAGGTTGCCTTTTGGGGGGACACAGTTCAATCCAAAATGACCCCTGTATTCTTTCTGCTGTGCAAACTTCCCTTCCCAAAGTTTCTAGATGGAGGTAGTTCTGACACTGTGAGGAAAAATACATTGTATATACCTTCGCCTAGGAAAGTAGGGCCATACTTGCACTGCATTTCCATATGCCACAGCAACATCCAAAAAATTCACTAGCCAATGAGGATTTTCCTCAAGGAGACCTTCTGATGATGCCAACAGAGAACTTCCCTTGGGAGAAAAGAGAAACAAATCAACAAATTGTATCCCCTATATATATTATATTTGGATATCCAAGGAAATTATTAGATTATAAGAAGGTGAAGACTCCATGCTCCCATATCAAATTCCACTTTCCCCTTCCCCAAAGAATCCAGGAACATTGACAGGTCTCTTATTTTTAATTAAGGAAGCTTAGATCCACAGAAGCAAAGTGGCTATCTGGGTGATTCAAATAATAAGTGGCAGAACGGTGATTATAAATCTTCACATCTTTGTAGCTCTGACCAATAAAACCAAGATAAATTCCACCCATTTTTCAAGACCCAACTAAAGGCCCTCAACTTTGAAGGCATTGTTCTTTGCCTTCTTCAGAACATTGATCTCAGAAAGTGAGGTTAAAAGGAGATCATAAAAGGCTCAAGTGAGAGCTAAAGGATTTGGATCTTATTAGGCAGCCAGAAAAGGCTTTACTTGAAAGGAAGAATGACACAATCATGATTGAACTTTTGGAAGATTAATCTGTAAGGTATATTCAAGTGTGAGACTAGAATCAGGAAGGCCCCTTAGGAAACCCTTAGGAAAGAAGAACTACAGAATAGAAATACAAAATAAGACAGAGTCATTGGCAGAAATCAAAGCTGGGTCCAAGATCTTAGCTTTTAGAAGATAATGCTTCTTAACAGACACAAGTGGCTCATGCCTAAAATTGTAGGTCCTCTGGAGGCTAAAATTGGGAGAATTATAGCTTGAGGCCAGCTTAGGCAAAAAAAAAAAAAAAAAGTTCATGAGACTCCATCCCAACAGAAAAGCAAAACAAAACCAAACTAGGTGTGATGGTACATGCTTGTTGTCACAGTTATGCCAGGAAGTAGAGTAAACAGGAAGATTGCTGTCCAGGCTGGCCTAGGAAGAATGAAAAGCTATATCAAAAATAACACAAAGGGCTAGAGGTAAGGCACCTGGCAAGTATGAAGTCTGAGTTTAGTTTCCAATACTGGAAGAAGAAGAAAAAAAGATGCATCTTTAAATGTAAGCAATAAGCTTGGGTGGTCTTGGTAGAGAAGAGGGATTCGATTTTTGGAGGTAGACAGCATGACATCAGTGAGACATCCTAAAAGACATATTCCTTTGCTTCTTTCTGCGTAATGCAAGTCTTGTAGCACAGGCCTGGATGACACATGCCCCCTCTGTGGCTTTCTTCATTCACCACATAGCAGTTCACCAACTGCTTGTGCAGTGCCCTGCTTTCTGGGAGCTGGGGATATGAGATCCTCTGAGGGTGCAGAGCAGAGGAAATAGTCTCATGACATAGGGGCGACAGGTCAGATAAGCAGGGCACTACAGAGGTGGTAGAAGATGCCAGGACAAGGTGTCTAGAGAGACCTTCAGGGAGGAATCCAAGCTAGATTATGGAGGAGACTCAGAGCTGTGTTGAAGGGGAAAAAAGTCATTCTGAAAATCAAAAGGAGAGAGGGAGAGGGTATGGGTACCTTGGAAACTGCAAATGATCCACTAAAGGAGCCATGTAGGACACAGGGAGAGATGGAAGGGTCAAATTTGGGCCCCACAGACCATGATGAGAATGAATTTTAAAAAAAAGCTTCTCTGGGCAGAGTAAGGAAGAGGTAGACAAAGAAATAAGAGGGGGCCAAAAACAATGTCAATCTTGGGGGGGTTAAAATTGTCCTACATGTAGGAATCATCAAAGACAATTTACTCTTGTCACCTCAATTTATAGATAAATAAATAAAGCTCAGAAACCATCCATGGCATGCTCAAGGTCACACAGGTGAACAAGGACCACAGCACCCACATCCACGTCACTTTCCTGGGATCATCCTCTTCCTCCAGAGGCAAACCCAGGCTCAGAAAGGGAGAGTGGCCTGTGCTCATGGAGCCCAAAGGAGCAACAGCAATGGCTTTTAAGAGTGGCATCCTTGCCTCCAACGCACAGATCAAGAGGGGAGGCTGCTCAGAGGACCCCGGGGAACCACGGTGGAAGTGCCCCTGTGATACAAATGAAAAATGGAGAGTGTGAGGAGCGCTGAGCCTGGCTCTGGGGAGCACCACATGTAAGCAGGGATGTTGAAAGTCCTCAAGCATAGCAGCAGAGCAAAGGACTGCGTGGCAGGAAGAGGAGAGGGGCTTGATAAGTCGAAGAGGGCCAGCGAGGCCCGCGGGCTATCCATGAGCTGGGCCACGAGCTGCCACTAACATGCGGCAGAGAAGCGTCTAGAAGGGCTCGTGGCAGCAGATCTAAGGAGGTTTTGGGTTTTGTTTTGAGACAGAGTCTTGCTATAGGTATCTAAGGTTGGCCTCAAACTCAAGATCCTCTTGCCTCTGCCTCTCAAGTGCTGGGATTCTGTACATGAACCATCATGCCCAGCCTAAGGAGGTTTTGACACAAATAGTGATAGAGGGGAGTTAGACATCACAGTGCTGAAATTTATTTTAGAATTCCTCAGGACCTAGAGAATGAGATTCAAAGTGAGAGAAATGCAAGGGTGAGGGGGGGGAGTATTAGTGAGCCCCAAAGTAGGGAGCGTGTGGGAGCAGGAGGTGGCAGGGAGCAGGGCTGTGAGGACGGAGGGAGAGTTTGCTCACAGAGTTGAAGAAGCCGTGTGTGGGGACCCAGGCGGGTCGCCTGTGTTTGTGGCGATGTGACGTGTCGTATGTGATGTGTCGTATACAGGAACAAGTGCCTTAAGAGGCTCTCTGTTCACCCTCACATGATCCCTCGGTGGTAAGCGCAGTTATCCTCATTCTACAGATGGGGAAATTGAGGCAGAGCCAGCTTTGAACTCACCCTGGCACCAGATACTGAGCTTGTCACTACTGTGTTTTTCCATGGGAGCCAGCCCACGGAGAGCTGAGGGTGATGGCAGCTGCCAGTCCCAACCATATGGTGGGGATGGTTTTCCTTTAAGCTGTGTCCTTAAGAGCTGGAAGAGATGAGGGTTTGCATCCCGTTGCTCCCTTTACTAGCTTAGTGGTTTACCTTTGCTTTTGAGAGATGCTGCCATGGATGTAACGGTTAAGGCGTCCATTTTAGCAGAGCATGCTGACTGTTCCTAATAGAACATGAATCCCATGCTGTCCTTTCCCTGCGCAAACCATCCAGTGGCTTCCCAGCTCAGAGTAGTAGCTGATGGTCACAGGGGCCTGCCCGAGCCCACGCCGCCTCAAATTCAGCCTACCTGATTTTTTGCTCAACAAGGTTCCCTCCCTTGCTCTTTGGTCTCCTTGCTGTGCTCCTAGACACTCTCTTCGCCTAGAACATTCTGGACCCTCATGCCTTAGTTCACTCATTCACTTATCAGATACCCCACTGAGGTCTTTGTCTCTCTCCTCCACCCTTAAAACTTGCTGGATTAAAACAGCAGCAATCATTTTCTTTCTCGCAGTCCACTGAGGGTCCACTGGAAGATTCTACCTGTGGTTGTTCAGATGGCCGCTAGAAGTAAGACGGGAGCTGGCGCTGGATTCCCTCAGGCGATCTCTCCACTGGGGCTACCTTGAACTTCCTCAGGCATGCTGGCCACAGAGCAGAAGCGAGCTTCACCTGCTGGGTGAAGACAGAAGGAGAGTATGCCCACAAGCAAAAGGCTACTGTGTTCTCTCATAGGACCCAGCCATGGAATTATAGCATCCCCTGTGGGGACTCTAAAATTTGATCAAGAAGACACACAAAAAAAATCCATCTAGTTTCAAGGGGAGAGAACAATAGTCCACCCTTCAAGTGGGGAAGGGTCAAAGTCATGTGGAAACAAGAACCTGAGAGATAATGTTGCCAGGAATGAGAACTTTCTCTTGAATGCTCAGCAGCAGCTTTGCCTAGCCATTGACTCGGGTACTTTCTACGGCTTCTATCTTCTGCCCTAAAATCTTATCTGCCTCTTATCTGCCCTGTCATATTCCTAGTGTCTACCACAGTGTCCAGCACATAGGAATGCTATGTATTGAATATGTACTGTCCGACTTTCAGTCCCCACTGAAGCTCCATAAGTTAGATATTCACATAATCAGTTTACAGTTGTGGGAAGTGGGTAAACTGTGCAGGATCTTCAGCTGCCACGTGACAAAGCCAGAACTAAAATGTGTCTTCCCTTCCTCCAAGCTACACCTCTGAGGAGGCCCATCCGCCTGTCACTTTCACTCCTGTGCAGAGAGACACCCTCTGCCCCCATCCACCAGCAGACAAAATTCAATTTTTCCCCAGTTGGTTGCATGCAAGCTGAGAGCAAAGCAATTGCACTTTAAATCCCCTCACAGCAGATCTTTCAAAGCATGTTCAGGGGTAAGCGTCACACTTGGTGTTTAGATCTTATTTCTAGTTTGCTGTAAGAAGGCAATTAAATGAAAGGTTAGGCAGCTTTCTAAATGGCCAGCTCAAATTTTTGGATTTTTATTTTTTGCTGTGCCCTCTTTATAGCATTTTACCAATATTTATCACTATCTCCTTTAGGAACATCTCAGTCCTGTGGTATTTGAAATTATTTAATAAAGCCTTCCATTGGCCCTTTAAAAGGGCTCAGTAAAAGTGCACCATTAGCATTCACAGCCCTTTATTTCTCAGGCCTGACTATAGTTATTCCCAGATCTCTTCCTGTTTCTCCTGTGAGGATCTCACATAATAGCATTTGAAGGCTAAAGACTTCAAAGCTGATTCTTTACCATTTTTATCTCGAAAAAATTCAATATTTGTATAATTAAAGTGAAGTCTTCCTAGAGAAAATGACAACTCAAATAATCTTAAATGTACCTCCAAGAAAAAAAAGCTGTCAAAATGACATTAAGTTGAAGTCACATTCTCTCACATTCTCTAAGGCCTTTGCTTCTCCCTCTGATTTCTTGTAATCTTTGAAGGTTATGTCATGGCTGACTTCAAATCACTTTTTAAATTATCATGGCCTCTTTAAATGAGAATGCTAAGGGTAAGGGGACCCATCTTTACTTTGTTCCAGATTTTTTTTTTCTATTGCTCCGTTATCAACTATTTTAAACAAGGAAATTGAAAACAAACAAAATTGTCCTTGACCCTGGCTTTCCCCGCTGGCTAAGATCCTATTTTTTTCTTTTTCACTAAAGGCTTTAAATAGTTTTCTTTAAATACCTTGTGTTTCTACTTTCTCATCTGCTAAATTATATGACAAAGATTACCAATGCCCTCTAACCTAATTGGCAAATCTAAAGGGATTTGTCAAGTTCTCTTCTTAATTGGCTGCTTCCTGCCTGCAAGCTTTGACACCAGACTTCTCATTTCCACCCCAGTCAGCATCCAAGCAACTGCTCACCTAGGTATCTTCTAAGCAGTTGCACAGTAAGTACCGGAATTATGCATCCTCATACGCAGGGCTTGCTGGGATCTTGCTGGGACCTTGATGGAGAAAAGAAGGCATCTGGAAATAGTTTTAAGGAAACTGCAAGATAAACTGACTCCTCTGTAGGTCTGCAGGAGCCTAAGGTCACAGCTTAACACTAGGAATCTGGAAGGCTTGGAAACTGTCCTGGACCTTGACTAATAGCAATTCATAGCCCAGATTGATTGAGGATTTCCAGTTACTATGTATCTATTCAATGAAACCTGTCCAGCATCAGCTATGTATTGAGCATTGTGCTAGGCATGGGGGCTACTATTAAAGTAGGACTTGGTAAATTTCCTTAAGTTATTCACTTGGTGGACAGAGGGACCGAAAGGTCAACTTTCAAGTACAAAAAACATATTAGGAAACAATTTAGCAATGCTTATAAATGACCATGAAGATAAATATCACTTCCATTTTGAGTCTGTTTTTCTTTCCAGGCTTACACATGGATTTGATTAGGTTTTATATCAGAGAAGAATGGCTTCTTTTCCCACAATTAAACATGTAATAAATAAAATTTATTTATCACTGCTAAGAGCTACAAGAGAACCTGGGAATTCTTAAAAACTTTTGCCCTCCTGTGTCCTCAAAACCCTTTCTATTTCATGTCACTGGATGAGGGATCAAGGGGTTTCCTACGTGCCCCAGTTCCTCAGAAAATCACCAGAACTTGAGATTCACACGTGGAGAATATGTCTAGGTGTCTCACAAAAAGGAGAATCTTACAAGGTGAAAGTTTTAACAAGGATTTATTTTAATATAACAGTATAAAAGTGGGAGGGGAATGAAAAAGCAAAAATGGGGGAGAAATATTTGCTGTTCCCTACAAAGGAAATGGGAGCAAAGACTCAAAATGGTGCTCTTCCTACTTTCCAAGCAGGTATCAGGTAATGGGAGGGAATAAAGTATTGTTTGATCATTTGTTTGCTTTCAGTTTACTACCTGTTTCTAATATTTGAGCCTGACTCTTTTAATAGTTGTTAATTTATTTTCTCTGTCTCTTATTCATTTATCCTGCCTTATCTATATAATACCTTTTATTTTTATTTGTGTTATTTTGAATATCACTGCTTTCTTCATTTGGGGGAGTTTATTGAAGTGTTATACCTTTTCATCATGTCTTAATTGTTTATTCATATCCAAAATGAAACAAAAATAGCAGGATACAAGAATGGAGAGCAGATTTTGACAGGCAATATTAATAAATGCAAAGAAATGGTAGACACACACAATAAACATAAAAACTGATACTTCAACACTACAACAACTTCCAATTTTGTATGTGTGTATATACAGATACTTGCTCTGCTTTTTTGGCTCATGACTGGTGCTCTGTCACTTGAGCCACACCTTACCTTCCAGCCTTTTGCTGGTGAATTGGAGATAAGAATTTCTCCGGTTTGTTTGCCAGGACAGGCTGCAAACTCCCATCCTCAGATCTCAGGCCCCCAGATCTCAGCCTCCTAAGTAGTTAGAATAACAGGTATGAGCCACTGTGTCCAGCCAGCCTTCCTGCAGTTTTAAAACATTCAGATCTCAAGAGATCTAAAAAGGAAGTCATAAAAAGCATAATAGGCAATTAAGAAAATAATATGATTGGTGAATTTTTAAATTTAAATGCAGTCAAAGCTGTACTTACTGTCAAATTCATAATCTTGAACATTTATTACTTGAAGAGACAGCATGAACTTTAGGATTAGTCTGTGTGGATTCAGATCACAGGGCTGCCATTTCCTGAATGACCCTCAGTCTTTAGTGTCCTTCAGCCTCTCTTTAAAGGACATGAAGTAGTGATGGTTGCAATGATTGAGGGATAATCTGCATGATATGCAATAACGCATGTGGTTAACCATTTATTGCATAGTTTGTATCATTGATTTTTAGTAAGTTCAAAACATTTATATGTTTAAATATTTTTAATAATTCAAGAACTTTGAAGTGATCTAAATGTGTCAGATCTATATTCGTGTAATATTTTCATCTTTTTTTAACTTTGATTTGATACAAGAGCTTCCGGCAGTTTTTAATTAAGCTCTCAGATATTTTTTATGTCGCTGGCTATGTGATAAACAGATTATTTGCTGATCTAATATTCTTGCATCTATTTTGGGAATTTCCTCCCTGGAAACAGTTTTTCTGCAGCAATATAAACCCTCATATCTGATTGGCAACAGATTTGGATGCTTTTAAAAGATGTTAAGAGAAGGGGCCTGTTTGGGGTCATTTAGATTCTAAGAACTAAAACCGTGTTGTTGCTTTCCTGGCTTCAGGGAGAAGAGGAGACATGAATTCAATTAGCACCTTGGCATGGCCCATCTCCTTCATGGCAATGGAGGCATGCGTCATCTGTACATCAGTGGCAGGTCACATCAAAAGAGGGGGAAACTGTTTCTTGGTTTCAAATTTTCTCCCAAAAAGGAAAGGCACCAGATTTGTTC
This sequence comes from Dipodomys ordii, assembly GCF_000151885.1. Taxonomy (NCBI): domain Eukaryota; kingdom Metazoa; phylum Chordata; class Mammalia; order Rodentia; family Heteromyidae; genus Dipodomys; species Dipodomys ordii. The sequence continues at coordinate 15,222,630 of NW_012267252.1, forward strand.
CGCTCTAATTAGTATGAGAGCTAGCGCATGCATGACTTAGAGAGCAGGCAGATGCTTTGAAGGTGGGGAGACCCGGGTCTTCATCAATCTCTGTGCAGGAATCTCTGCGCAGGACTTTTGCTTCTACTGTGTCTAGTCAGAAAAAACAGCTCACAGGGCCCAACAGCCTAAGCCAGGCACTGAAAAGCAAGATGGGGAGAAAAAACAACATTCTCAAACTCTTCTGCTTCCTTCTATACTGGAAGAACAAAAACGATTCTTTTTGTTGGAATTTACAAATACTATTTTAAAGGAAGAACAAGCTTAATTAGAAAGACAGCTACTAGGGAAGGGCAGGGATAATTCTAGTTTACTAACTCTTGGGAGAAGCCAGAATAGGATCGTATAGCATGTTTACCAAAAACCTTGTTGTCTTGGTGAGGAAACTGAGGCCCACACTGATAATTATTCATTTTTATGTTTCTGGTTCTGTTCGTCTATCGACCTCTCTCTCTCTCTCTCTATCCTGCCCATACCAGGTTTCATTTATTTTATTTTATTGTAAAGGTGATGTACAGAGGGGTTATAGTTACATAAGTAAGGTAATGAGTACATACATTTTTTTTTATCAAACATGATTACCCCTCTCTCATTTTTCTCCTAGTCTCTCCTCCCTGACTCCTCCCCCCACAAGTTGTAAAGTTCATTTCCAATACAGTGTCTTCTGAATATCACTGTTGCATTGGTTCACCCTTTGTCCTTTGTCTCACCATTTTGCTACTCCCTTTCCTTCCCCAAATCAGATAAATGTACATACAAGATATAGGGTACCAATATCAAAAACAGTGACAATGGGATAAAGCAGAGTGGGGGAAGGAAAGAAAAAAGAAATCACGTTACATAGTACATTACAAAAAACAACAAAAAACCCTCTTGTTTCCATACCTTGGAGTTCATTTCAATTAGCCTGGTATGGAATACCAGGTTTTAAACTCAGGTCTTTGTGCTTGACTGGCTGCTGCTATACCACTTGGGCCACACCTCAAACTCTCCTTTTTGCTGGTTATTTTGGAGATGGAGTTTCATGGACTTTTCCAATGAGGCTGGTTTGTGCTGTAATCCTGCAGATCTCAGCCTCCTGAATACCTATGATTACAGGTACAAGCAACCAGTGCCCCATGGTCCTATGTATTAAGCACTGGGATCTTGATCTGGTAATGTACTTATCCAATAAAAGGAGATTTCTCGATGGACTGGTTCTAACCCTTCCTCTTCAGAGATCCCATGTTGCATATAACTTCTAGAGGAGTTTTCTTCACAGCCATAAGAACAGAGCCTAAAATGCTGTGGGTGAGAGTCTTCATCTCATGTTCTAGCAACAGTAGTTTGCCTTGGTGTCAGCAAGGCCACTGAGTGGGCTCAGATTATGCTTCAAGGACACTTGAATCTCTTCTCAGACATCTTCTATCCCATTCTCATGCAATGAGCACTTCCTTCCCCTTAGATGAGCATCTACTTTGTATATCACACTTTGGAGGTTCAGAAATGTGTAAAATAATGAGCTTCCACCACTCCTATAAACCATCACTGTGCAAATAAATAAATAAAGGAGGATTCATCTCCAGGGCTTCCTTCAGGCTGTAAGTCACAAACTCAGAGGCCTGGGGGTCCTAGCTGACATCAAGGACCCACTCTCTGAGTGTTAAACAGAGGTGTAGGTTTGGGTTGTTGGGGAGGGGCAGGACTGTTTCCAGCTGGACAGCATGGCCTGTTTTAAAGAGAGCAGCTGCTCCTCATTTCCAGCCAACTGTGTTCTGATGAAGAAATGCAGGCCCGGTGTGGCCAATATGGAAGAATGTGCAGGAGAAGCCAGAAATCTCAACTTTGGTGTAAAATCGCTCACATTCCCATGAGGAAATGTGTAGGTCAGACATTGCCAGCTCAGTGTGCAGCCCCTTTGCTGAGCCTGTGTGCCAAGCAGTCAGAGAGGCGCCCTTCATGATGATTCTTTTTCGTTTCCTTTCCCACCTTCCTGCTTCCTGCTTCTCTTTAACGTTTCCCATCCCAGTCTGCATTCAATGGACGTTCGGTGGGGGAGCACAGAGTCTTCGTTGCTGGTGGACTTTGCACACCCTTCAGACCTACTGCTCTTGTGGTAAGCCCTTCCTTGTAGATTTTTAATTTTAACAAGGCAATATTTATGATTTGCTTCTCTCAGGGAAGAGCTAGCTCCTTTTTAGCCACCACTTCAAGGTTGAGATACATTAAGAGTTGTGTCGCGTTGCACAGTAAAGAATTCCATTTTGAAGTGCCTGCAGAAATCATCAAATAGCACATGAAAGTCACTTCCTGAAGGGTTACATTGGTATTAAAACTGGGTTAGAAAAGGGACAAATAGACCAGCCATTAAAAGACCTCCACATGACCCCTCTCTCTTTTTTTTAAGAGATTCTATGAATATCTGTACAATAAATACAGAGTGGTCTATTGTATTGAAAACACTGCCTTCCACACAAGCGTCAGGGGCTGAAGGTGAAGAGTATCAGCTGTGAAGATTGCACTGGGAGTCAGTGAGAGACGGATATCAGCAGGAATAAATAGGATCAGAGAAAGGAGATGAGAGGTTACTCATAAAAGATTAGGAAAGTAGAACAAACAGGGGGGGAAAGGCACAGCTTGGAGGGCAATATTCTATGTCTATGATGGCTTAAAGTCCTCCTTCCCCCCCAACCCCCTCCACACACCGAATTTTATTTGTTGGAGTCAATCCCAATGCAGTAACCTTGAGAGCTGGGACCTTTAAGAGCTGATTTGGAGCTAGGTACCCAGTGGTTCAGGTCTGTAATCCTAGTTATTCAGAAAGCTAAGATCTGCAGATCACAATTTGAAGCCAGCTCAGGCAGAAAATTCTATGACTCTCTTAACCTCCAGTTAACCATCAAAAAGCTGGAAGTGAAGTATGGCTCAAGTGGTAGAGTACCAGCCTTGAGTGAAAAAGCTAAGGGATAACATGCAGGCCCTAAGTTCAAGCCCCAATACAGGAGGAAAGTGTGTGATTAAGACAAGAGAGTACTGCCTTCTTGAATAAATTAATGCCTGTATCTCAGTGTGTTAGTGACTGCAGGAATAGCCTCTGATTCTTACCCTTCCTGCCTCTCTACCTTGCGGTCTCTTATCCCTTCTGCTCTCTGCCATGGGATGATACAGGAAGAATATCCTTTCAGATTTGGGCCCCTTGACCTTGGACTTCCTAGCCTCCCAAGTGTGAGAAATAAATCTCCATTCCTTATATATTACCCAGTATCTATTCTGTTATAGCAGCACAAAACAGATTAAGGCACTGTATTACAGAAAGAGCTGACTCTAGGATACAAAATAAGAAGGTAAATTAAGTCATTTGAGAATGATGGAGAATAGGAGGTGTAAAGGAATTAGGGATGATGACATGAATATGCATAGATATATGCAGTGTTATGCTAGAAAATGCCTAATAACTGACTCTCCTTGGGGTGAGCCCAGATACATGGCAAAATAGACATTAAGAAGCCCCAAAATCTAGGAGGGTGACTATTAAGGGTCAAGGATAGAAATAAGTTCTGGAAGCCATGGAAGCAAGTGTGACCCTGAGGTCCGCTGGAGACAGCGTGTGACAGTGGGTCTTTGTTCATTGCCAGCCTTGGGAACCCTTCTGTGGAACAAAGACATACAACTTGTCATTCATGTCCGTTATGGTCGGAGAGACGGAGGTGGACACCTGTAAGTGAGTGACATGTGGCTGGTAAAAAAAAAAATGTGCTAGAGAACAAAAAACAAAGTTCCTAATATTAACTACACATGCAACTTCTGTGAACCCTTACAGTGTGCCTAAACATGTGCTAAGTGCTTTATCTACATTCTATTTAATCTCTAGAATAACCTATCCAACTGATGAGGAAACTGAGTCTGTTTAAATAACTTATCCAAGATCACATGACTGGCTTTGTCAGAGCCTGATCTGGCACCTCAGTCTATCTAATAACAAAGAGCCAGTCCCCTAACCATGGTGCTATACTGCCTCCTCTAGAAGATAGCAGTCTGACAGAGATGAGCGTAATGCAATGCAGATATTTAGTTTCTTTTGGGAAAAAACACATTCAGCTTGCATATTCCTAAAGAGTCAATTCATGTTTTTTTTTAAAATCTTCCTTGTGCTTGCATGTGACATGTATTTTTAGGATCTGCTGTTAGCAAGTATATTTTTGTGTGATTGAGTGGGAGAGTGGGAAAGTTTTACAGAGCTGTTTAAACCAGAATGCAGGGGACACAGCAGAAAGGCTGTAAAATCTCTGCCATCTAAGGTCTTGGAAAAACTCACAGAGAGATGTGTTCTCCATTTGTTATTCTATGTACATCCTTGGATGAATGACTAGTTAAAGGTATTGTTAAAGCATTTTAAATGACCTACTTCCTGCAGCGAACAGAATCACTTACTGAGCCAAGCCAACTGGCATTGCTGAGATTATAAAACCTCAGAATGAAGGAAATGTTAAAACAGCGAAAGCAAAAATGATACACAATGTAAGAAAGAACGAGCAAAATGGAGCTTTATTGTCTGCGGAGGCAGATGGCTGACCACCAGGAGGGCCTCAGTGTAACGTCCAGGGTAATTGGCTGCTGGGGCGTTTCTGGCAAGGATGATTCCGAAACCTAGATGGTTTCAAGATCTTGGCTAATTCTTGCCCACGCTCTGCTCTATGACTCTTCTCCATGAGTAGATCTGATGTTGATCCAAGCAGGCAAGGAAATGAGAAAGTTACCTTTACCTTAAAATGCTTTTCTAGAAATAAGGATGTGAAAAGTAATTAAGAACCGGATTTCCTAGCTGCCTTTTTCTCCTACATGTACAATTATCCACAGATATAAAATTGCCTGCTTTGATAATTATACCCTCCAAATGAGGGGCAAGTGGCTAATTATGCCCACATGTGGCCGATTGCACTCTCCATTAGCCAATTATGTGCACAATTATTTGTGCACATAAATAATTGCACTCATGGAAAATAGCAGCCCTCTTTTCAAACTCTCCTGCTTGAAGTGACTGATGGAATAATTGTCACACTGGAAATATATTTGGTGGGCAGAGAAAGATTGTCAAATACCAGGGAATATGTAAGTGACCAGCAATCACAGATGTGCACCGCAGCAAATGGCAATTGAGAGCCAAAAAAGAGCAGGATGGAGCCAGGCCAGCTGGTGGGTTAGAAAGCCTGCTTCTCAGGTTGGTGGGGCTACTCACGTGTTGTGATCTTGGGCAAGTCATTAACCTTCCTTCAGGTCAGCTGCTTCTGCATATACAATGAGGATGAGGATAATGTCTAACTCCTAGCACTACTGGGGTATGAATCAGATAATTGAGAAGGGTTCACAGTCTCTCTGGGGTCAAAGCATTTGGTATAGATGAGGCATTACTGGCAAACTTCCAGTTGTGAAGGAAATCTAATCATCCCCCAAAGTAAAACAGGATCACTGGAATTGAAGGCAGAGAGGTGTGATAAGGACAGGAAGCTTGCTGGTCTGGATCTGGAAATGACATGATGTCATTCAGAACTCATCCACTCATTCAATTCTTGTGCTGTCCTGGGCATTGGGGAAGATGATGAGAGATGTGGGTTTGCCTTAGTAGGGTTCTGGCACATTGGCCTAGGCCACGTCCAGCAGGTCAGAATCTGAGCTGCTCTGATCAGTAATGGGAAATTTCATTTCATGTCTAGGAGTCTTGTGTGGATTTTCATGGCTTGGCAGTCTGATTCATTCATTGACAGAAAAATAGCTTGGGCTATTTTTATTAACCTAGATGGTTTCAAGGACAATAGTAGCCATTGATATGTATCATATGGTCAAGGATGAATCTGAAAGGCAGATCACCCAGCTTGGCCACTGAAATCTCACCAACTATGACCATAGTTCCTAACAATGCACCTTTCCCAGACCCTGCTCTAATTCACCTTCTATGACTGACCCTTCCTACCTCTCTTGCTTTATCAGTTGCTATGTCTATTTCTCCTGTCATAGTAGAATGATAAAGTGCAAGCATACTAAATTAGTAGCCTTGAAAGCTGAGGAGTTGTTTATTAGGTGAGTAGGACATAAAGATTAGGGCCACATGATAAGAAACCAAGATAGGCAAGAGCCAGGTGAGGATTCAGAGTGTAGAGTCTGAAACCAGACTGCTGCCTTCCAATTAATGTTGGGCCTATGGATAAATCACATGAAAAATGCTTTTGCTCTATAAAATAGAAATTATGGGATACCAGCCTCATCAAGTTGTTGTAATTTGTTAATTGTAATTTGTAAATTGTTAATAAGAGCTTCTAATTTGTTGGTGAATATATTAATGAAAGTATGCCTAACCCAGAATAAATGCTAATTGGTTGTCCTTAATCTTATTTCTCTACTGAAAATACACAAAAGTGATCCTCTAAGAAAAACATGATTGTAGTGGCTTTAAATGTTAGCATGTTTTAAAAAGACACATGGGTAGCTTTTGAAAGAAAGAAAATAGGTGGCCTCCATCCTCAGGGATTCTCATGTACTCAGTTGGTCCAGAGCCCAAACACCTCACCCTAAAAGAAGTCCTTCCAGAGAGAATAACCCATTGAAACTATGAATGAACTTGGTATAAGTTGGCTCAATAAAAGCTGTTGATCAATGAGCAGTTGGGGCAGTAGGGAGGGAGAAAGCAGTAGAGGTGATTGTTCTAAACAAGTTTTAGTATATGCACACCTTAAGCTCTGTGATGAAGCCTCATGATACAATTAATACTTAAAAATGGAAAAACTGAATGACAGGAAAGTGAGGCAGCTTCATCAAGGGTTATGATAGGTGCCACTTAGGGAGAGGGTTGTCAGTGGGAGGTGAAAGGGGATAGATTTGGTCAAAGTAGTTTGTTCATATGTATGAAATAGAACAATGAAACTTGATAAAGTCTTTTGGGCAGAGTGGAATGGGATCGGGAGATAAAGGGATGTTATTGGTGTATGACTATGTAGAAATATTACAATGGACCTCCATTAGTACAAGTAATACAAGCTACTAAACAAACAAAGAACCCATCTCCTACCCATATAACATCTAGAACTGGTGACACGGGGACTATGTTTTTTGGGGTGTGTGTGTGTGTGTGTGTGTGTGTGTGTGTGTACTGGAGTTTGAATTCAGGACCTCATTGTTTGGTATTTTGGTCTTTTTCGATGAAGGCTGGCACTCTACCACTTGAACCACATACCTACTTCTGACTTTTTGCTAGCAAATTATAGATAAGATTCTGTAACATTTGTCTTCCAAGGCTAGCTCCAAACTTTGATCCTGCCTGGTCTGGCTTTGAACCATGATCCTCAAATCTGGCTGAGGACCATGTTTTGAAGAACTGGATCACATGGAACTAGCTGTGGCTGCATCCTACGGATGCATAGGCATCCATATCTAACACATGCCTGGCATATCTAATAGAAAGTGATCCTAAGATCTTTGATCATAAGTCTTTTGCTGGAATTCCTGTTCTTTTTTATTACTGTTATCTTTCATTAGTTGTATGAAGAAGTTGCCATTCAACAAAGCAGTTTATACATACAGTGCATCTTGATCAATGGGATCCTTTTCAGCATTCTCACCCGTTACTCCACCCCTTCCCTCACTTTTCTTAATTTTATAAGCTATACATTGAATTCTTGACTGCATTCTCCCCTTCTTTTCCTCTCAATCATCTACTCCTTTCCCTTTGATCCTTCCCCACCCCTTTCAAGTACTAGGTGGTGTTTATTTTCACTCAGTCTCTTCTGGGACAGACAGTAAGACTCAAGACTCATTGCAGCAGGCTCCCTGGGAGCAAGGCTGCGTCGACAATGTCACAGTCAGATATGGGCGCCCTTGGTGGCTTCCTTCTCTAATTCTTCAGGATTTTCAGGAAATTGTGGTTTTTAAAATAACATGGTTATTATGAGAGGGATTCGATTTCTCTGATCCTGTGAATAAATTTTTTAAAATCCTAAGCACTTGCATGTAGGGAGAAGATGCCAGAGCTAAGTGCTCCCATCTCCAGGTGATTCATGGCAGGAAGAGATGGAGCTGGACTTGGGCCATGTGCAAACACATCGATCTGTTGCTGGATGTTCCACATTTTCCAAAGAGAAATGGATCTTCCTGCTGTGCTTCCATGCTTCAGGGAAGCGTTTCTTTAAAACACCAGCTTTTTCAGCCCAGCTTCCTTAAATAGGAACATTCAAATAGTAACAAAAAATCAACAACAACATACAACACACAACTGCCTCTGGACCACAAAGGAACCAAGGACACAAAGGTTATCACACCGTCTTCTCCCATGGTGATGAGTTGAAAAGTGACCTTTTCTGTTTCTTAGCATCTCGCAGGGGCCATGGGCTAAAGCTATTGCTGAAAAGATACCATACACACTGAACCACTTCGGGGGGGGGGGGTTGGCATAAAAAAGAAAAGTATTTCTTTGGAACAAAAATTGTATTACTTTAGCAGGCACTGGTGATTTATGCCTGTTATCCTAGCTACTCAAAAGACTGAGATCTGAGGAGTGTGCTTTGAAGTCAGCCAGGGAAGGGAAATGAGACGCTTACCTTCAATTAACCACCAAAAATCTGGAAGTGGAGTTGTGGTTCAAGTGGTAGAGCACTAGCCTTAGAGATAGTATCCAGACTCTGTGTACACACACACACACACACACACACACACACAAATTGAATCACTTTAATACTATTGAGAAATTAAATTTGATTTCCCCACCTCTATATCCTGATCTTCATGAATACAAGTTCTTTTTTTTGGTCGGTCAATTGAACTCGGACTGGGCACTGTCCCTGTGCTCTTCAGCTCAAGGCGAGTGCCCTACTGCTTGAGCCACAGTGCCACTTCTGGTTTTTGAGTGTTTTTTTTTTTATTGGAGATAAGAGTCTCACAGACTTTCCTGCCAGGGCTGGCTTTGAACTGTGATCCTCAGATCTCAGCCTCCTGAGTAGCTAGGATTACAGGTATGAGCCACCAGCGCCTGGCCATGAATACAAGTTCTATGAATGGGCTTTGGCTGGAACTGGGGAAGTCACACTGGCATCTGTGGCTTTCTATGAGAACACTGATGGCTGACTTATTTGTAGAGAGCTCCTTGGGCTGGCGAGGATGCTGGATTTAGCCAGAGGAAATGTGAGAAGGATCATTGTGAAGCCAAACTCTGGGCCCACATCATACTTTTGAGAGGAGTAGAGCTGAGACTTGGTTGCTGGAACTTCTCTGCCTGCCAAATCCATTCCATTCGGATGCCTCACACTGTTGGACAATTTTGGTTGTTTTTTTTCCTCCACAGTACAGTTACGTTCCTTCAGTCCATTCCTGCTGTGGAAAGGGGTCTTATGTGTCCTTGTTTCTTCTTGTTTGCGTCTTAAATGTCTTCAGAGGTCCATGTGTTAAAATGTTGGTCACCTGCCTGGGGCCATCTCCCTGGGAGGTGATGGGCCTAGTGAAAAGGGAAATTAGGCCAATAAGGGCGTGCCCATAGAGGAGGTTGGGTGACCCTAGTCCCTCTCTGTCTCTGTCTCTCTCCCTCTCTCTCCCTTTCTCCTTCTCTCCCTCTCCCTCTCCCTCTCCCCCCTCTCTCTCTCCCTCTCTGCTTCCCAGCTGCCATGAAGTGAGCAGCTTTCTCTGCCATGATGTGCTTTCTCCTCACAGGCCCTAAAGCAATGGAGCTAACTGACCATGGAGCGAAACCTGCAAAACAGCCAAATCGTTCTTCCTAGTGAGCTGGCTATCTTAGGTGCGTTGTCACAAAGAGGGAAAGCTGCCTAACATGCTTGTGTTTTCTCCTCCTTTCTGACTTGCCTCCCTCCTGACTATCACAACCTACCAACTTCCCTCTCCCTCTTCCCCAGGTGGCTTCTTCTCCTTCAGTCAGATGTCTCCTGGCCCTGCCTCAAATGACCTCACCCCTTCCCTGGTACTTTCACCTGCAGGACCCTGAGTGGTTGCCCCTCAGCTCTCACCTTGATTCCTGTTGAATTCATTCCTTATGATGGTCTTTGTCCGCTGACTGTCCTTCCCCTCATCCTTGGTCACCTCGTGCCTTCATTCCCCTGTAATTTACACCATTAGTATGTATGGGACATGTTCCTCCAGGTACATGTGAATACAGTTTGGTTCTTCATGAGTTAATGAATGCATTTGAAATGTATTATGGTATGAGAAAACACAAATATTTATTCACCTCTTCTTACCTATTGATGATGATCTAAATGATTTGAAGTAAATATTTTGGGTGCTTAGAATGTGGGATAACTGAATGCCAACTTTTCTGCTATACTTTGCTTGCCTGGTATGTTGGGTGATAGATCAGACTCAGACCATTTGGTCTACACTGCCACACAGCAGGTTTAGTGATGTGGGTTAGGATTCTCCTGACCTGTCTACTTCTGATACCTGTTGCACCAAAGTAGGCGACTCCAGGGCTTTATTCACTGGCCAGAGTTGTCAGGAGCTGAGGCAAGGTGTGGGTGGGAGCTGCTGTGAACACTTGTCACGCAGACTGCCAAGGAGCCTTCAGTGTTCCTGACTTGTGATTTAGGGGCACACAGAGCAGTATCTTGGGCTGCTTACAGCATTGGAAAATGCTGTCAAATATCTGCTGAGCAGACTGGGGAAATGAAATGTCTGTTCTCAGAATGCAGCGTATGAACCTGAACTGGCTTATGAAAGAATACTTAGGTTTTCTATATTCATTTTACAGCAGTCATTTATTCCATCCTTTCTCATTCCCACAGGCTTGTCTCTGTCTTTATCTCTGTTTCCACTGTCTATACACACACATACACACACACACATGCATGCACACACGCATGAACAGGAGAATGTAGGCAATCTATTCATTGCCAACAGTAATAGAGTTGCTTCTTTGCTGTGTGGAAAGAAACCTCATTGTGATGGAAATTGGGCTGACTAGCCTTGCTCTTAATCACAGGGACCTTGCTTTATGCCTTTATCTTTGCACAAGTGAAAGGCCTGGTAGAAGCAAGCCTCTAAAGGAAATCAAATAGAAAGGTTCCTGCCTGGGGTTGGTGGTCTTTGATCCCCACCCTATACTCCTGCATCTAAGGGAGCAGGCACTGCCTTTTGAGGATTGAGCTAGGCATGGTACTACAGGCAGAGCAGATTGGAAGGACAGGAATAGACTAATGTATATGGAGGCAGAGTGGTTGCCCAGACTCGAAGTCAAGGATCGCCTGCTAGCAATGCTCTATCTCTTGGCTCACTTCTTGGAAATGTCAAACTTGGCAGGAGTCCCAAAGGACATATTGCAGGTACGAGAGGAAATTCCAAAGGTGAGGCATGTGTTCCTTTCTCTAGTTAAATTGCTCAGCATGCTTGCTGGTGGTGAAAGCAGTCATGGCTGTGCTCCCAGAATATTTCTTGAGTGTTCACCGTGTATCAAGGGTGCTAATTGTTTCATCAAATCCTGCTTCACATGTATCAGAAGGGGGTAGGCAGGGAGAAAAATCAGTAAGGAAATACTAAACTAGGGACCCTCTTTGGCCTGCAGGCACAGTGTATTCTCCAAATCTTACCAGTTGCAACAAATCTCATCTATTTCTGAGCTTCTCATTGTAGAGTGAAGTCATGCAAAGTAAAACCCATGTAACAGTGTGCTTTTCAAGATGGCAGTCAAGTGTGGTGCCCATTGAAGGCTGATCCAAAAATTTGTCCACCCTCCCCCAAGAACTACATATGCAGAAAGCAATTAGAAATGCTGTCAAGAATGTACAAGGAGATATAAAACTTATTTACGCACAGAGAAATAATCAATTACTTTCTACCCAACATGACTCAATTGCATGACTATAGACTGGGCTTGATTGCATCATTAGCAATTTTCTACAACTAACTATTGTAAAATGGCTAAAAATAATGAACAATAGAGACTCCCGGAAGGGAATGACAGACACAGTAACTAGGATATTTCCCCCCCTCATTTTAGTCTTTTGCAATTTCTTCCTGATAGGAGAGTATCAGTGGTTCTGAATGGCAGAAAGTGGTGGCTGGGGTCAGATTTTAGGGGTACAAAAGATTGCACAGAATTATATGAATACTATTCTGTATATCAATGTTCTGTATTAAATTATTGATGGGGTATATAAAAATACCTGTAGAGCTCTTGTGTGTGTGTGTGTGTGTGTGTGTGTGTGTGTGTGTGTGCTCCTATTAGGGCTTGAACTCAAAGCTTCATGCTCTTGCTTGGCTTTTTTGTTCAAGGTTAGCACTCTACCACTCGAGTTTCACCTCTACATCCAGCTTTGGAGACAAGAGTCTCATGGACTTTCTGCCTGGGCTGGCTTTCAACTTTGATCTTCATATCTCAGCCTCCTGAGTAGCAAGGTTTACAAATGTGGTCACCAGAACTTGGCCTATTGAGCTTGTTTTAACTTCAGATCCCCATACCCAACTCATAAAGAGCCTGATCTCATAGGTTTGGATTGACACTTGAACATTTCATTGTGTGAGCACTGTCAAGACACTGGTCGAACTAACAGAACAGTGAAGCTTTCCAGCTGGGCAGAGCCTGTGAGTAGATGTGTTGGAACATAGGAAACTGAAATGGAATTGGGAAGTAATGGATGGACTGCAACAACAGAAAACTGATAGCATCAAGATGTTTATGGTGGTGCAGACCATGTGCTGAGCATGGCACACATTAAATGTAATACTAGCCTGCATCAGAACCAAGGGATGAGCAGAGGAGCCAGAATTAAGGGAAAATCTCATCAATGCCTAAGAGCTCAGCCCCATTCTCCCAAGTGCTCCAATGGATGAGCCTCTAGGCCATTCCTAGGAATTCAGGGAATTCTTTGGCTGAGCTTCTAGTAAGTAGAGAAAGGAGACTTTGCAGTAATGTGAGGCCTGGACTTTTCAACTTGAATGATAACTAGGATTTCTAGTCACAGCGGAGATCTGAACAATAAAAAATACTCCAATTTCTTCAACTCGTAAAACTGCTCATCATTTGGATGGGGTAGAACACTTGAAATACAACAAGCATTGCTGTATCCAGTCATCCATGAAATGAGCATTCTGGATTACAGTCAGTTGATATACCATTCTTGAGCAGGGAGAGATGAGTCCTCACCAGGAATACTTGGTATTATTAAAGAAAGGCAAAGGGAGAAATACAATGAACGAAGTCTTTAAATAAATTTCTCCCATCATATATGATAATTTCACATAATTAAATTATCCTTTTAATTGGACAAGCACTCATGGGCCCTTATTATTTGAAAGTGAATTACTTCCTAATTGTTAGTGTACAAATATGATATGCTGAACTTAAGCTATTTTAATAAAAGCATCAGTTTCCGGGAATGATAGCAGGTTCTCCAGGTCAGCTTCAGTACACCATAAAGAACAAATACTGACTCAAAATTTTCCATGGCAACTAGGAAATTGAAAGAAGTGAGTAATTCAAACCAATGCTTTAATTTTAGCCAAGAGTTTGACTTTCCATTTTCTCTTCTTTTACCTAAGCTGTTACCAAGTAACCACACTGGTGGGGTGGAATCTCACTGTTAGTAGATAGTTTTCCTGACCCTCAGGTGCAGAGTTTGCCTCTGTTAAAGAGTGGTTGGGTACAGAGTTAGGCTTTCTGAACTAGGATTCTCTAGGGCTAGATTCTTGCTTTCTTGTGGCGGTTAAGGCTGTGAATGACCTTCACAAAGACATGTAACATCTGTGCAGAACTGTAAGCTTGTCATCTTAAAGATGAAGATGATAATTTCATCTCTATCTTGAGCCCACACTGAGAGAAAGATTGCATGACTGCAATTGAGAGCCTCATGAAAAGATGTCTTATAAATATTATAATTAATGTTATCATTAAGGATTGCTTCCATGTAGATCTTCTAAATATAAATATCCGCTGAGTAAGAAGTCAGTTTTTCCCTGAAGCAAAGTTGAAATTTGGAAATCACATATTTAGAAATATATGATTCCAGAGGGTTCACAATGAATTCATATTTTTTGTTTCCTACACGGACTATTGGCAGCAAAATTTGACTACAACTGGGAATGGCTAGAACCTCAATGAAAGATTCTTAACTGGTTTAATCAGGTTCTCTTTATAACATCAAGTCATACAAAAGCTCAGAACCACCCCCCCCCCATGTTATGTCAATAGACTAAAAGAAAATGTGTATTTAGAAACACACATGGTAGTCTTTACTTCTGGGTTTAGAGGGCAGAATAAACTGTAGTGTGTTGCAGTAGGCAGGATAGAGAACTATAAACCCAGCTGGAGCCCACTTAGGTTCCCAGGGAACAATTTAAAAGTGTGACATCCACACTGTGCTTAGCACCCTGGCAAGCGTCAGGCTGAAAGTTCAAACCCCAGTACCATTTTTAAAAATAGAAAAAAAAGTGTGATGCCTTGATTAATGTATCTCTGGACATTCTCAAGGTACTTATTTGAAAAATAAGTATTTAGTCATGATCCTGAACTCAACAACTCAGAACCCTCCGGTGTGGGGCCCTGAAATCTGTACTCTAGCCCCTCTGCTGGGATTGCGATGTGCTTTAGAGTTTGAGAAGCATCATGTAGCTAATCCTCACTTAGAATCACTTCCCAGGAATATGTTCTTGAATAAGACACATCATCTCATGGAGTTCAGTTTCCTGGCACTCCAAGTAGGTCCAATAATATGTACTTCATAGGACTGCTTTGAGAATTAGACAAGATGTCAATGGCTCTGGCTTACAGTTTTGACACCCAGTAAATGGTAGTTGTCTTGTTTCTCTGCTCTGCCACATACTATCTGGTTAACCACTGAACAAGTGATTAGGTTCTCAGTTTAGTCTGTTCATCTATAGAAGAGAATAGTATCTGTGACGTTCCACTTATGAGGTGGTTGTAAAAATCTGTTAGAATGACTTGCTGAAAGCTCTTTGTTCTCAATACGAAGACTACACACATCTGAGGAATTAATGAGACTAGGCTGATGATTTTAAGCATGGAATGCATAATAAGATTGACCCTGCTCTATGTCCATGTGGAAACCCTGAAGAACACCTGCCTGTGAAGCAGATGTGTTATCTGAGGAACTGCTCACTCTAACCATAGCAACTGATCCTGGAGCCAGCTGTACTAGTGCATGAGTGCCAACTGCTAAGTCTTCGCATATCTTGTGAGCTGGTTGTTAAAATCTAACAATAATAGTAGATAAAATATTAAAGTGAAAATAGAAGTTCTGATCTTCCCCATTTTTCCCTTGCTAATTCCTTTCCTGTCTGGGCTTTGATATTGTTTGCATTGACTTGTGTTCATTTGGTAGCAGTCATGTGAAGCACTAGGCTTCCCTGCTCACCTTCCCATTGCCTGTCATCTACTGAATAGCTTGCACAGTGGGAGTGAACCTATTTGTACCATGAAGATTGGCTGTTGCTACAACATTTGGCATTACCCCCTTCCTGGAGAGCTCTTGGTTAAAATTTTACCAGCACTCTACTAGTCTTACTATTATTAATTTACCACAATTCAGATCTGTTCCTAGACTTAAGAGATGGATTTCTCAGCATGCTGAAAATACAGCCATTTTTCTAGGAAGGATTTGTATCATCCAAGCTCAGAGTTCATATCTATCTATCTATCTACAGATATAGATATATATATGTGTGTGTGTACATATATACATTTATAAAATATGTGTGTTTATATACACATGTCATATATGTATATACTATGTATTTATATTTATACATAGTGTATATGCACATATATACCCAAAGTATTTGGGTTATTTGTTTTATTTGTCTTGTTATTTTTGTTTATTTTTATGGGGAGGAGGTCAGTTTTTGGTGCTTACATTTGAACTCAGGGCCTAATGAGCACACCTCAGCCCCATATTTTGGAAGTGTTCTGTATCACTCACATATTAGTCATGAAGGCTATTCAGAACTAAGTATTTATTTTCCCCACAAATTCATGTTGAAATATTTACCCCCATTGTGGGAAGATTAAGAGGTAGGGCTTTGGGGAGCTAATTAGGTCCTGTAAATGAAGCCCTCATGAAGGGGATTAGTATGGTTATAAAGGCACCCCAGAGAACTCTGGCTGTCATTATGCCCTGTAAAGATACAGTGAGAAACTGGCAATCTGTGAGCTAGAAAAAACCTGACCATGCTGGCACTTGACCGTTCTTCCAGTTTCCAGTGTTACACAGGAATTTGACTGCGACATACAGAGATGCCACATTTTGAGAGTTCGAATTGGGAGTCTTTATCAGAAAGCCAGTGACTGTGAGTGGACAGCCTCAAATACACTCAGTACTGTCAGAATACCGAGCCATGAGGGTAGGAGAGTAAAGAAAGAGCAGAAAAACAATCTCAAAAAAGCTGATCAATTCTAATGAAGAGTTGAAGTGTGTTGCCATGGTGACCTGAGAAGTCAGGAAGCAGGAAGCATGGTGCAAAATGATGGTTGAGCTGGTTGGGGCCTAAACAGGGTCATAGTCAGGGGACAAGGTCACAGAGAGGCTCAAGAGTTCACGATGGAGGTCTGACAAATCCAGCAACCCATTGTCCAAGTTCCTGCCCCTGCCTCTAGGACTTCACGCATGCCCATCTAGACTTCACCTTCATCCACCAAGAAGCCAAGATGGCACCAGTTGGACCCAGTATCCTTATTTCACCAAAGCTGTTGTTATTTTGTTTCATCAGCCCAAAACAACTAAGGCAAAAAAAAAGACTGTACAAGATACTGAAGCTATACTGGCACAAATTTATCTGTATTTAGACAAACCAAGTTCTAACTCTGTTTCAGGCCAACACTCTCTCTCATGAGGGAACTACCCTCTACAATAATTAATGTATCTAATGATATATGGTGGTATCAGAAAGAGAGACAGAGAAATGGTGTTTGCTTTATGTCATGTTTCAGTGCACACACATTGAAGGACATGGGTTTGTTACCATCTCTGGAACGTAAAGTACAGATTGGCACATTAACAGAGACTTATCTAGCTCAATGAGTCTTAAGCAGGGGTGCACTAAACTCCTGGGGACAGTTGGTGATGTCTGGAGATATTTTTGCGTATTACAGCTAGGGGTGGGAGTGGGTGGGGTGCTACTGGCATTTAGTGGGTAGAGGCCAGGTAAGCATCCTGAAATGCACGAGGCCATCCCCTACCACAAAGAATTCTTTGGTTTGGAAAATATCAGTATCTCAGAAGTGGAGGAAACCCTATGAGCTTCTGTTTGTCTTTTCTGTTCTAGTCAGTAATAGCTCTTTAAGCATTAGGATTCATTCAGCAGTCTCCCCCCACAAGAGACTATAGAGATTTTAAAAGATTAAATTTTTAAAAAATCAAGTCATTTCATTTGTATTTATGTATGTATGTATGTATGTATGTATGTATGTATGTATGTATTTTTGTAGGTCATGAGCTTGCACACAAGAGCTAGGTCCTGAGCTTTTTTCACTCAAAGCTAGTACTCTACCATTTTGAGCCACAGTGTCACTTCCAGTTTTTTGGTGATGAATTGGAGATAATGGTCTCATGGACTTTTCTGCCAAGCTGGCTTCAAACCATGATTTTTCAGATCTTAGCCTCTTGAGTAGCTAGGCATAAGCCACTGGCGCCCGGCTTACTGAGTCATTTTAATGTCACAAGAAAAGCAAATTTACAGAAAACGATGGGTCATTTTGTTTAATAATGTTTTGCCTTTCACATAGCAAGAGTTCCATAAAATATATTTTAATTAAATAGTGCATAGAGGAAAGCATTAATTCCACATGTGTTTTAATAAATAACAGGAGATGGCTTCTCATATATATAACTTGTTCTTGTATTTGTCTTGAGTGGATAATCAAGTAACTATGTTTTTCTCTTTGAGTGGATCCAATAATAATGCTCTTTAATAAGGCAGAGTAAATATAAGTTGCTGAAAATGTAATGCTAATAAGTCAGCCCTGAATCTACTCCCCCATCTATTTATAGAATTCAAAGAATGTCAGACAAACATGTGACTTCAAGGTTAATGTGTAAAATTTACAGAATCTTGGAAAATCATTATGACTAAGAAGAAAGTATGAACTCCCCTTTAAATTAGAATGACAGCCCAAATGAGTTCATTATAAAAATGGCTCATTTAATAGGTCTTCATATTTGCTTTTTGCTCCAACTAGCATTTAATTAGTAATCCTTAAAGAGAAAGAACAAAGAAGGGGAAGTTTTGAGCCAAATTCGCTTGAAGACTGTGCACACCTACTTCAAATATTGAATTTCCTATCTACAAATTGGGTCACAAAAGGGGAATAGAGAGAGGTATAACCCCAGCCTTGATTTAAGAGGGAATGATCAGGGAGACTGTACAAAGAAGTTAAAAGAACCACAAGATAAAATATCCTTGTCATGTGTTGTCATAACAAAATCAGGGGCTCTTGAAATTTTACAGCTGATATGATTTGAAATTTAAAAAGCTGAATTCATTGGTTTTCAGCTAGGAAAACAGATGGCTAGGGAAACTAAATAACTTGTTAAAGAGCATAGAGTGCAGACCACCATAGAATGCAAGCTCCTTAGCATAACACACGGGGCTTTGACCTCAGTCAGAATGACCCAGTGCTTTCCAGACAGCATTTCTGATGGTTTAGCATGTTTGCCAGTCTGACTAGTTTAAATATCTGTGTTGTCCCCTGTGCCATAATCTCCTCATTCATCTTCTGTCTCCAGTACCTTGAACTAGATAAATGTTGGATGAACAAAACTGAATTGAACTCAGGTTTCCTGATCACAGTCTGGTATACTTTGAAATGTGTCAATGTATGGGGAACTAGGGTAGCATATGATTTATGCTTTATTTTTAAAATGCTTTTTTTGCACATATGCTCTCTCCACATGCAAATGGTTCATAAACGATATTAAATCAATACAACATTATATTTGGAATCTTTGGATTATAGTTAATAAAAATGGTGATCAATACCCATGATTTTTTTTTTTTTTTGGTCCTGGGGCTTGAACTCTGGGCCTGGGTGCTGTCCCTGAGCTCTTCAACTCAAGTCTAGCACTCTACCACTTGATCCACTGCACTACTTCTGGTTTTCTGGTGGATACTTGGAGATAAGAGTCTCACGGACTTTCCTGCCTGGGCTGGCTTTGAATTGTGATCCTCATATCTCTGAGTAGCTAAGATTACAGATGTGAGCCACCAGTGCCTGGCACACATGAATTTTTTAACATAAAAATGGATGAAATTTGGTGATAAGATCTCTAAATTTTTTTGTCTGTTTTTGTTTTCTTTTTCTTTCTTTCTTTTTATTTTTTGGTCAGTTGTGGGGCTTGAACTCTGGGCTTGGGCATCTGTTTTTGTTTTATAGCCCAGGCTAGCTAATCTTCCTGCTTCTGCCTCCCCAGTATTAGGATTCCAGGTATATGTTACCATGCCAAATCCTCCAAATACACTTTTGTTAATAATGTTTTGTGTGTATATGTGTGTGTGTGTGTGTGTGTGCGTGCGCGCACATGCACGCACGCGTGCATGTACCCATGCTGATACTAGAGGTTGAACTTGTGTTCTTGCTTGGCTTTTTTGTTCAAGGCTGATGCTCTACCACTTGAGCCACACCTCTACTTCTGGTAGAGTTAAGAATGTCTTAGATTTGTCTGCCCAGGCTAATTTCAAACTGCAATCTTCAGAGTTCCGCCTCCTAAGTAGCTAGGAATACAGGCATGAGCCACTGGCACCTGGCAAATCATATTTTCTTATACTAACATGAATTCATATGACTTGATAGAAACCCCCAAAATAGCTAAGGAGTTGAAGAAAGGATTACCCATAATTGTATCAGGCATTCTAATTTTCTTTTTAGTCCTGTAGGAATAAGCACTAGGGAAGAACTAGGAATACAAGTTAGCACTGAAAGTTAAAGCCAGACAATTCTTGAAGGGGTAATTCTGCAGATGACATAAGCAAGAGGATAAACTGTTTGCTGATCTCACACAGCTAGTGAGGGCCTCGGGAGGCTACTGGAAGCAGATTTCTAGACTGCAGCAAAGAGTCATGGGGAAGAGCTCAAACCTGACACCATCCCCCTGGATGGGCATTTATTTTATTACGACAATAAGCCACACGGTAGGTTAGAAGGGGCGTTTCGTTCCTTTAATGTGTCTCTACTGTATTTAGAATCTGATAAAGCCCCTATTAGAATTCATCTCTTTAAGAATGAAAGGAACTGTGGAACTAAAGAGAGGGTTGGAATAATCCATTAATTATATCCGTTAAGCTTCAGTTACAGCTAATAAGGAATCACATGACCACGGAGTGTGCTTGTTCTGAACAATAAAGAACACGAGGGGAGATAAGATTCAGGAGGAAAATGTCCTGTAGGTAGTGGCGATGAAAGTCATTAAGAGAAAAATTGATTGAGGTATTTTAGTAAACAAAAGAACTCACTGCTTCCCCATAGGGAAGTGTATTGTTAACTGTGTTCTGCTCAGCCTTCTGGAAGAAAATGTTTCTTCATGCTTTTCTCTTTAGCCTTATTCTTATCCTGTCACTTTTCAGACAAAATAAAGAAAAAAAGAAAGAAAGAAAGAAGATTGAAAACGATGGCCCTATTTTATTTGCTTCAAAAGAAACAGGCTGTTGCATTGTGCTTGAACAGTTTACTCTTGGCCTTGATGTGAGTGTGTAATTGGTGAGGCAAAAGCAGCTGCTGAGAAGCAGCAGATACAGTGTTAAGAAAACGAACGGGCGGACATGAAAACAATGGCTATTTGATAAAAGTAAATAATTTCTGTAGCTGATCTGGCCTCAACACTTTTTTTCTTTGATATTGACTAGCTTGGTATGACAATAGCAACACCCTAGTAACTTGCAGGCATTGTCTTTCTGGCATTTTTCTTTTACATTATTGAATTGATCAGCCCTCACCTTTGTATTAACTTTGGGTTATACTGAAGATCTATAACTTTTATTAAAATCTGGTGCATCAAATACCTGACCTATAGCTGCATTCTCTGAAATCTTAGGAATGAAATAGAACATTCTTAGGAGTATCCATATAAGATATTAAAATGGAAGTGTTCTTTAAGACTAAAAGCAATAAAAATACCCTATTCCAATATGCATGCCAGACAACCAGACAAAATTGAAAAGAAACATCTCTGTGGGTTGGAAAGAGGTCAGGGAAAACGGTGTTATAGTCCTTAAGCATTTCACCCCTTGTAAGGGTGTATAAAGGAGAAAGTTGGAAATTAGATGGCAGATATTTTTGGAAAGAGATATTGATATGCTTTGAATAAATCCCACCCCATCTCTATGGAGGCAGGTAGAAAGAGGCCTGTCCTTCTCTTTAAGTACAGTTCCAAATTTACCTCAACAAATGTACCTCAGTCTGTGAATCTAATGTTCTATGGGGATGAAATGGTCTAGTTCTAACTCCCAGCAAAGAAGAGACAAGTTGACTGGCTGCTTGCTTTCATTGTAGAGTCCGCAAGGGGCCTGCCCAGGGTGGCTTGGGTCTTGTCAGGGCTTTGGATGTTGTTGTACTAGGCTTGAATTGAGAAACTGAGCCACATCTCCAGCCCTACTTTGGCCTTGTCTAAAAGAAGGTCCCCTTGGAGGAATGAATTCTAAGCAACAATGAGAATCAAGAGGTACCTTGAATGCTGAAGTAGTGTGTAAGCAACCAACTAGAGCCTAGATTCATGTTCATTCACTGAATTCAGTTCTCCTGGTGGAGAAAATAACAAAGTAAAGATGCCCAGTGATGGGAATTAGGGTATCTCTAACAATTACTACTTCTCACCACCACCACCCACCCACTCCCTCATCCCCCCCCCCCACACACAGAGTCATTGTGGATTTTGGTTAGTCAGATAATTTACCCAACTTGGAGAGTGAGAAAAATGGCATTAGTACTAGTATTCCTTTAAAAGAGGTGGTAGAGGAAGGAAGAATGATGGGCAGATAGACAAGGGAATATAGCATGTTAAGGCAGTATTGAGGGTAGGTTTGAATCAGTGGTTTTGGGCTCCTTTTGATTCCTGTCTCCATTTTGTGGACCTCATTGACTGGTTGTCTCTTTCTTGGTTCATGATTAATTTCCTATGAGTAGGAACATTTCTTGCATTTAGTCCCTCTTTCCTTACTTCAATATTACTGTGCTGTCATCTTACTTTCTCATCTTGCTGAGCTACTGATATGTCATTTCTTCTGTAAACATATAGCAAACCTAGAGATAGTACACACTTATCATCCTAGCTTCTCAGGGAGAGAAAAGGGTAGTTCTAGGGAAAAGTTAGTTCAAGATCCTATGTGAAAAACAAGCTAAAAGCAAAAGACTATTGTTGCAGCTCAGGTGGTAGAGAACTTACCTAGTAAGCCTGAGGCCCCTGAGTTCAATCTCCAGGAAGAGTAGAGGGGAAAGAAAATTTATACTAAATTACCTCCATCAGTAATCAGCATTCTTGCCAGTAAGAATTTTGCCAATCCCCTTATCTCTTCTTCTTTGCTCTCCAACCTTATGGTTAGCAAGAAGTGGACCAGAAATCCTAGGTCAAAAGACAGAGCAGATTTTCCTTCTTCCTCAATTGCAGATCTCCTTTGCCAGGGCCCTGAGTTGTGGGTATCAGGGATAAATGAGTTCCTTCTAAAACTGAACATTGAATTTGAAAGCATCGGAAAGTGTAACTGGGTTGGGATTCAATATTTCAAGCATTAAATCTATGTAGACCATATTTTATTAAATGATTCTTTGTATTTTCTAAGAGCACCTTGAAAAGTTGGGGATAGAAGTCTACAAATGTGTTCATTCACAGGTCCAAGGAAGAGGCAGGAAGAGCCTTGGTAGACTGCTCTAGTTCAGTGTTACCTAGGCATACGGTATACCACAGTTAATATGGAGGGGAGATGAAGAAGATTGTCTTGTATTTTTCCTATTCCATTTTTGAGCGAAGAAAGCTGAGCTGGCATGAAAGTTGAATTCGAAACCCAATGGATATATTTGCATATGCAAGTCTAGGACATATCATGTAAGCACTGAGTTATAGCATTCATTATTTCAAATGACAAGCTGACTTTTTTTCCTTTCTAATTTAACAAATTAATTTTCCTTGGAACCTTTTGGATTGCATTTCAAGACTGTAAGCTTTCATCATGAAAAGATGACAGCACTGAAGATTAAAGTGTGTGGTTCTCCTCAAGATGTTCTCAACCCTGCAAAAGATTTTATGCATATTTGGGCTTCCTTCTGTTTCATAACCTGTATTTCTTAATATTCTTTTTATATTCTGTAAGATTTTCTTAAAAGAAAAAGTTCTCTGGTTTAAGGAATGTCAAAGAAGAGAGGATACAATTTTATATGAAAGGGAGTTTCATGATACAACTTTTGAAGTTCATCTGACTTACAACACAGCTTTTCCTCCTAGAAGTGTTAAATAGCTCTATACAGGAATGGTGGCAGTTTTTCTGTGAAATAGAAGTTTTTTTCATCTCCTGCTCTAAAGTATGTACTGCAAAATGTGAATATCAACAGTCAGAGAGCATATTTTTAAACTTTTTCTTCAAAATCCCTGACCTCTACCTAATCAAGAATATTTTTTTGGGGGGGAGGGAGGTCCGGTTGTGGAGCCTGAACTCTGGGCCTGGGCGCTGTCCCTCAGCTCTTCAGCTCAAGGCTAGTGCTCTACCACTTGAGCCGCAGCGCCACTTCCGGCTTTTTTCTTTTTGCTTATGTGGTGCTGAGGAATCGAACCCAGGGCCTCAGGCATGCAAGGCAAGCACTCTACCACTGAGCCACCTTCCCAGCCCCTCAAGAATATTTTTTATCCATGGATTACTTTTATAATTCTTCCTCCCAGAAACTTTGAAACTTGAACAAATGTCTTTTTTTCCCTTAATTACTGAGATGAAATCGGGAAGCTATATTCCCAACTAGACATAAGGAATCCTATAGCTCTATTTCTCACTTTGTTTTAAAGAGATGTGTTTCTCTTTGGGCAAGGTAATTTGTTATTCACAATTTTCTTGTCCTTAGATTATCAAGGGAGAGATTGGAGAAATTTTAAAGAAGGCCCTAGGCAATGTTTTCCTCCCTGAATCTTTGGGGAGTTATAAAAACAAACAGATTACTGAACCTACAGGAGAACCAATCCTGAAGTCATTACATTCAACCATAAGCAAAATTTCCCCTTGGATCATTAAGTTATAGAAGAATAAAAAGATTGCATTCTGAGAGCCAGAGAAAGCTAGGCAACTTGTAAGTCAAATAAGTAATATTTTACAATTCTCGAATACTGACAGCAATTGCATTTAATAGACTTCTCACACATCCCAGGTTTAAAACTTTCCTCAGAGTGCTAATAGAGCAACTGTCACACTAGACATTCAAGAAGGAAATAAATAGAATGAATCAATAATTTAAAAACAATGTGTTTTTTATTCATCCCTCTCTTATATGCATTTTTGAGGTACTGAGGTTAAACCCAGAGACTCAGATATACTAAGCAAAAAATTCTACCACTCAGCTACACTCCCAGCATCACAGATAAATTTTAAATGTTCACAAAGGAAGAAGGGAGAAGAACCAGTTTCCCCTTTTCCTATTTCCTTCAAATCTTGGCCCTTTTTTTTTTTTTAATCAGACCCTACCCCTACATAACAGGGAAGTCTGGGTAACAAAGTCATGCTCAGAAATAAGGCAATGACTTCCTCCAACCTGGTCTGAGCCCTTGATTTGGGGCATTGTCTCTATTTGTATCCTAGACTCTTATTTGACCTGTCAGGCTAGATTGTTATTGATCCTCCTTACCTCTGTCTGCTCTTGCCTTCTGGCTCCAGCCACAGTGAAAATTAGAGAACCAACTCCAAACCCCAGACCTCTTTGGTTTTGTCTAAGAGGCAAGTGCTCCTATTAGAGGAGTCTAGATCACATAGAAATACAGTCCTTCACAGGATTTAGGTAAATTTCATTCCAGATTTTCCTCCATATATCTTCTTTCTTTCACAGGTATAACCACACAGTCACACATACATTTGAATATCTTGCCTTTTTATTTAAAATGACATAATAAACATTCTGTAACTATCCTGTTAAGAAAAATGAAGTATTATCCAATTGGCATATAAAAATTTACTTGGCCATCTGCCCTAGCAGTAGATAGAAATCTATTCTGCCTGCTGTACAATTCCTTTGGCTTTAGGGAAATGTTCCTTTTTTGCATAGAATCTGGAAAAAGCAATGGGTCACACTGTTGTCACTCATTTAGAAGAGCCTGAAGGCCAAACCTGACACAATCTTCAGATATTAGAAGCATACTATCATTCCATCAAGCTTCATTTGAAAATAAGCAGAAAGTAAGTGGAGTTGGGGCATCTTAATCCTTCATAAAGAAAGACTATCCATGAAGATTTCATAATGCAGTTCTCCTCTAGATAGATCATGGCACCCATCCTTGCCCATGGCATTCCACACAGACACAAAGGGATGGCTTAACCTTTCTAATAGTCTCTTTTGCTGAGGATTGCCAAAGTTGCTTTCTGTCCTTTGCAGCTAAGAAAAACTCTCAATGATAGACTCCTTGCTGGGCATTTTATTTATATTATATTTTTGGATACACCTGTGATGGGCAGTTGTATGTATGGATAAGGTGTTTTTTTTACATAATTTTACATAATTTCCCACAAGTGAAATTACTTAGTCAAATAGTATGAATATTTTTTCTGGTTCTTGGTATAAATTGCTCAAGTGCTTTTTAAAAGAGGATTATACCAATTTACATTTTGTATTATATGTTACAGAAAGTACTACTGAAAAATATTACAAAAATTAGCTTCTGTTCAATAGGGCTTCATAACAGATGATACAGCTAAACTAATTGAAATTAAGAACATAGAGTGCTGTAAGTTTAGCTTTAAAATAATTTCATTGAATTATTTATGGGATCACATAGAATTATATCCCAACATGTATTTATAGGTTGATCTGTACCAAGCCTAATTTCGTAACTGATTGCTTATTCAACTGACTTAACTTTGTTTTTCATTTCCTTTTTTATTTTTTATTTTTTGTTTTTTGTCCCTCGGGATCTGAACTCTGGGTCTGGACATTGTCCCTCAGCCTTTCAGCTCAAGGCTAGCACTCTACCATTTGAGCCACAGCTCCACTTCCGGCTTTTTCTGCTTATGAGGTACTGAGGAATCGAACCCAGGGCCTCATGCATGTGAGGCAAGCACTCTACCACTGAGCCATCTGCCCAGCCCTGTTTATCCTTTCTGGTAGCACTAGATTTGGAACTCAGAGCTTCATGCCACTAAGCTGGTACTCTACCACTAAACCCAAATCCCTAGCCCTCAACTGACTTATACCTGAAATAAGCTGACACTTGCTTCATGTTTAATAAGCATCAAAAAGAACTCATCAAAAAGATTCTACTGATATTGTATAGGGTAAGAAAAGAAGACTTATAGGCCTGTAAGTTTTCCTAAGGGGGGGGGGGAAATGGGCTGTAGTGAAGCTAGAACTTAAATCCGTTTGACTCTTAAGCTATTATAAAACTATCTCAATTGTCAGTTCCTACAGAATTTGGGAGTTTTGACTTTACAATTTAGTAACAATCTTGGGGCATTGATTCAACTTCTGTGAATCTTTGTTGTTTTTTTTTTGTGCTGGTACTGGAGCTAGAGCTCAGGGCCAGAACACTCTCCCTTAGCTTTTCTCTCAAGGTTGGTGTTCTACCACTTAAGTCATACCTCCACTTCTGGCTTCTTGCTGGTAAATTAGAAATGAGTCTCACAGATTCGTCTGCTGAGGCTAGCTTTGAATTTTGATTCTCAGATCTCATCCTCCTGAAGTAGTGAGGATTACAGATGTGAGCTACTGGCACCTGGTGAATATTTTCTAATCCATGAAACTAAGATAAAAATATCTGGTCTGCCTACTTCACAGAACTTCGGTGAGGAGCATAGAGATAATGTGGGAAAGTGTTGTAAACACACACAGAGTTATGATTGTCTTAGAATAACACGCACCAGGGCTGGGAAGGTGGCTCAGTGGTAGAGCGCTTGCCTTGCATGCTTGAGGCCCTGGGTTTGATTCCTCAGCACCACATAAGCAGAAAAAAAAAGCCAGAAGTGACGCTGTGGCTCAAGTGGTAGAGTGCTAGCCTTGAGCTGAAGAGCTGAGGGACAGCACCCAGGCCCAGAGTTCAGCCTCCATGACTGGACCCCCCCCCCCAAAAAAAAGAATAACACACACCATAAATATCTCTGGCTGCTATTAGAAGTCATAAAGAATACTGGACTCTGAAACATCCACTTTTCCCTTACTTCCTTCAGCTCTGAAGTGACTAAATATATGTACACCAGTCCAATACATGAGAACGAAAATGACAGCAGGAATAGAGAATATAGCTTCAGTAGTTGGTCCCCAGAGGCTTCCTAATAAATTTGTGAATGTGAGGAAGCAGACTCACCTGCCACATCACCATAGTAGTCCAAATCCTCACCAAAAGGCACTAAGCCATAGCTGATCTGGTCCTCCTTTCTAAGTAAACAATCACATAATTCCTTCTGGACAAAGCCAATAAGAGGGGAGAGAAGGTATGGGGGAAGGAGGGATGGAGGGAGAGAGGGAGGGGGAGGGAGAGAGAATGTGGGAAGGGGGGAAATGGACTGTTTTCTCCTCCCAAGATTTACTTTCTGGATTTCTTTTTGGGAATTAGGAGATTTGGGAGAATACGGCTACTTTATTAACAGTGACGACTCACCATGTTGTATTAGTAATAAGAAATCGCTTACAAGGATGCTGGGGAGTCTTTCTCAATTTTTCCGCCTCCTCCTTAGCTAAGCTGAAGGAAGCCATCTGTGATGACTGCATAAGATATTGTAAATTCTGCACCTACTCCTTAACGTCCCACTATGTGGCCAGAAGACTCCCTTTAAACTGTTCTTTAAAAAAAAGTTTTGACTTCTATAAAATACAGCTCCATGTCAGAACTCTTGCATGGACATCTGTTCTCTGCTGTAGCTCTTTTGCAATGTTTGGGCTGCTTGCTATCTCTGCCTGTCTGTGGGGTCTCCTTCAGGCCTCATTTTGGACAGCCTACATTCTGTGGAAGGGCATTAGGAGACAAGAGCTAATTGGAACTTTGTGATTAGCTGTCATGGATACCTGGGCCTGTCAATAGTGTTCAATAAAGCCAGAAGGCCAAGTGTTCCCTCCTGCATACTGATTGCTGAATCAGATTTCTCAGTGCAGAAGGGCTTTCTGGACAGTCAATTTTAGAATAATACCCTAAGTTCTTAAGTGGTTAAAAATCCCTAACTGGTCTTTGATCTGAGTCTGGAGAATTCTTAGTTATGGCTGAGATTCTGTTAAGATATTTTTGTCCTCAGTGTACACAAATCTTTCCCAGTCTCTGAGGTCCCTGTATCAGTTATAGCTGGTCAGCTGTCCTTTTCTAGTCTCCAAGAGTGATTGGTACAAAGTCTCTCAGGGTTAGAGAGGAGAACTTTTAGATACCTATTTCCTTGCCTCCTCCCCATTTCCTCCTCACTCTCTCTCTATTAAACCCTGACCTTAACCTTCAAGTCCACCCTTATCATGAACACTGAGGAAGTCTTTTGGAGCCACCTCAATCCTTTTCTCTTGATGTTCTATTGTTTTGACTGTTAACTTTAGTCCTAAAAGCTGTCTTTTCAGTAAGTTTCTATTTTGACTGAAGTTGGCCAGAGTATCCTTGCAGCCAAGAACTAATAAAACACCAGCTTGCAACGATCTGTGTTGCTTCCAAACTTATGCAGCATTTCCTGTCTATTCCACCTACTGATCTTTAGTGTTTTCTTCCTTTATTTGGGTAATTGACTGCTGTGTACATGTCTCCACAAATAGAATGTTGTCTTCTCAAGGATGCTGGATCATGTTCTATCCATCTGTAGATATCATACAGCACCTTGCAGTGCTTCTCACAAAGGAAGTACTTGACAGACACTTTTTGATTGATAGCTCTATTTTCTCCTTCTTTATCTTTAGCTATTCCCCTATTTTTTTCAAACATCTTCATGGAGGTATTAGAGAAAACACTTAGCTTTACCTGTAACTATGTTTTTATCCCTATAGCAATAAAAAAGAAGACCCAGAGAAGCACATTTCAATTCTGCTATATTATCAAGTATTTTGGCTTTCTGATATCTCATGGCACATGGGATCTATTACTTGATTATTTCTTCTTCCTTTACCCCCATCCTATGTTCCTATAGAGGAGCAGCTAGCTATAAAAAAAAACCCAGTCATTTAATTTCATCACTACACTAAACACTGAGTATTTTGGTGTGTGTTAATAATAAATACATCTTTTATTTATATGAGAAAAAAAGAAATCTAGAAATTTGGGGTTGCAAGTGACAGAAACTATGTCAAAAAGGAAAATATATTGGCTCCTATGAGTTTTTCACAGAGCAGTCATGGAGAAATGGGCTTGTCTAGAATTAATCCAGTGTGCATCATCTATTTGTCTCTGATACAGTGACAGTGTGAGAGGGAGTCTTAGCTGGGGATGTGTGCCGAAGTAAGGATAGAGCTAAGCAGACTCGGAAGGACAAGGGCTACCATAGAGTGTCAAAGCAATCAGTAGTCAGGAGGTGTATACATTCTGGAGACTTTATATATTCTCTAAGAGGTTTGTTTAGGGTGTTAGGTTTTTAGAGAAGATGCTGCCAAGTAAGAACACTGACATGCACGTGGCATTCAGGTAAGGGGTAGGTAGGGTTATTCATCATTCAGCTGGCACCAGGACAGGTTGGCACTCCACGTAGCTGGGAAAGAGGGCATCTGGCCCTGGGCTAGGCCTTATCTAGAATAGGGGTGGGGAAAGGTGTGGCCAGGTAAAGGGAGGTGGGACCAGGTGGGAGAAAGGTATGGCCACGTGGAATCACAGCCACAAGGCTTCAAGGAGGGTGGAGTCTGCTCCCCATCCAGGAGTGGACCTTACAAGGGAGAAGCATTGAAATTAGCACCATTAAGTCTATGCTATCTATGGAGTTAGTTTCATACGGATATCTATGTTCTGATATGATTTCCCCTCCTCTGGAACTCATGTTGAAGTTTAATTGCCAATGTAAAAGTCCCCAGAGGTTACAGGCTTTAACAGTTGGTTATGTCATGGGAGCAGAGTCCTCAAGAATGGATTAATGCTGTTCCCATTGGGGTGAAGGAGTTATTGCAGGAGGGGGTTGTTATAAAGAGATTCCATTATGACTTTTTTTCCTCTTGTAAGCATTCCCTTTCAGTGTTCTGCTATGAGATGAGATAGCACAAGGTACTCACCACATTAGCACCATGCTTTTAGACAACTGGGCCTCTAGAATCAAGCACTAAATAAACTTCCTTCTTTCTAAGTTATCAAGCCTCAGCTAATCTGTTACAGCATCAGAAAAAGAATCAATCTCTTTTCAGAGTCTATCCTTTCTTTCTTCAAAAGTCAGCAGAGTCTTCTATTGATCTCCCAAAGGAACATGAGTGCCTGAATCCTCAAACCATCACTTAGTCAGTATGCCTGGCAGTCCCCAAAAGCCTCCTCTGCCAGAGCTTCGAAGCTTGTGATACAATTATGAAAGCTGAACTTTTCAGATAAACCTTGCTTTTACAAGCTTTAGTTTTACTGCATAATTATGTTGAACCCACTGATAATTTGTCCAATTTTCCTGTAAGTCATTCAAACACAATTCCCTCTCATACAACACTTGGCTTTTCCACTACATATCTATTAATGAGAACTGTGCTTCTCAAGTGTAAATGTTTTATATGCGTGAAGGCTCTTGGCTTACATATAAAGGGATATTGAACAATGTGACCCAGGAATCTTTTCTCTATAACTCCCGTATATAAAGAATTCACAAGATTGGCTGAATTCTGTCAATTTCTGTGCTCACTTAGAACAGGGAAGAACATTAGCTAAAGAATAAAAAAGTATAACCCATGCAATTAAAAGAACAGCCTGGATTTGCTTAATATAAAAACAAGATGAAAGCAACTGTGAGAGACAAAGCATTTCTTCAATCAGGTCATTAAAATTCGATTTCCTCTTCCTTTCTTTTTTGTTTCCTTCTTTCCTCTCTCTCTCTCTCTTTCTCTTTATTTCTTCTTTGTTTGTTTGTTTCTTTCTTTCTTTTGAAATTATCTTGACTGCAGTAAGCAGTGCTCACTTCTTTGGCTTTTGTATCTGAGAGAAAGCTGGCTTTGCCACAAAAATCTCACAAGGAACAGGTATTGAGTTAAGTACCCAGCTCTTATAAACCCCAGAGAATAAATGTATCTCTCTTTGAGAACCTCTTCTTCCATTCACAGGAATCATTTCTCCAAGGTTTTATCTAGTGGCTGCTTTTCTGATTTATTCAGTATTGTCCTAGCAGTGCTCAACGCTGCTCTAATAGGGCTCATCTAGCTACAGGGATTTAAGTATTCAACTTCTCTTCCCTTTCTGGATAAACTCATTCTTACCCCCAAAGCTCTTTGAGGAAAGGAACTTGGATTCCAGAACTTCCCTGCCTTAGTTGATAGAGCTTAAGGAGAGGGGGGAAGAGGACTGGCGAGAGGAATGGTGGGAGAAGGCAGGCAATATACATATGTGAAAATGGAACTAGGAAACTTGAGGTTGATGGGTGGAGTTGGAATAGCTGGGAAGCCGGAGAATGATGCAAGAGGGAACCCTGAGCAAGATGCATTGTCCTGGTTGGATTGAAACCCCTTTGTGCAACTATTTAAAGATAATTTAAGAAAAGAAAGAAAGAAAAGAAAACAAAAGCACTTCCCAGTTTTTACTCAGACCCATTCAACTGTTAATTCTTTGTGCACACTCTGGGAGCACTTACGGGGCACAAGGTTTACATCCTGCCGGCTTCATCTTCAGGGCCAGAGAAAACGCATTTGTTACAAGGCTGACCTCACAAAGTCTCATTAATGCTCCATGACTGTGAAGACCTTCTGCAAGTCATTCTAAGAAATGCACACACACACACACACACACACACACACACACACACACACACACAGAGGCACATGCAGCACCACAGCAGCACAATCATGATGGTAGGTAGCATACTGCACCAATTGTTTTCCTGGATAGAATGTGGTATCGAGCATCCTCTCCAGACCGTGGATGCAGAAGACTTAGGTTGGAAAAGTGCATTAGCTTTTGATTAATGGTTGGATGAAAGCCAGTTAAAATTTTAAATCAGAATGAGCTTGCTGACTCAGGCTCCTTAGCAGCATAATGGACAGCCAGTCCTCAAAGCTTTCATTAAAAAGGGTTTCTGGTAACTGATGTCTAGAGAAATGAGTTGACACGCAATTCACCGAACTACTCAGCTTTCATCTAAAGCAGAATATGTAATCTCAGAATCCAACTGGTCTCTTGAAATTTTCAGGTAAAATTAAATTTAAAGAAGCTAGCGCTTAAATATTGTGAAGAAAGGAAGCCTGTGGTAGCTTAGTGACTCTATCACTTTATCCCTTCAAAGCCTCTATTTAATTATGTTTATTGCATTTTAAGTGCAGCTGGAGTCGCTGATCTGCTGATAACACAGTCTGGAATGGTTTGTGGGAGGTTTCCAGGATGTATCCGAGACTGATGTGATTTGAATATTGTTTTTAACTGTGGGTCCTCTCTCAACTCTGCCTTCTCATTTTCATCTTGTTGTTTTGTTTTGTCCCCACTAGTAATAGGAGCAAACTGTGACTTTGCAGAAATCTCCCCAGAAATCCTGGCTGCAGAAAAGCTGTTGAAATACTCCTGACCTCAGAGGCGATTGCATACATCAGGAGTGATGACACTCAGCTTTTAGGCTGAAGCCTGAGGTTTGTCCACTCTCCTTTCCAATGACCCTAGAGGGGACACACTTTTTCTTTTGTATTTCATAAAAGAATGTAAATGATGCACTTTCCCACACCAATAATCTTTTGTTAAATTTCCAAGTTTGTAGGAGTAACTTTGAAAAGCTACTTTGCCAATGGGTTAAGTTCTTTGTGGTCAGCTTGGAGTTGAATGTTTCTTGTATAACAGATCAGGCTATGCCTGACATGCTTGCCGGCAGCAACTGTATCTTTTTGTTCTGTTTCTTCAGATAGGGTCTCCTTATGCAATTCAAGTTGGGCTCTAATGTAGCCTTCTACATACTGGGATTTACAGCAAGGTTCTGCTATCTCTAGCCAGCAACTAAATCTTTTATTCTGGTATTCTACTCAGCCACTCCTCTGCCCCACAATTCCAAAAATTACTTATTAGATTGTGTGTGTGTGTGTGTGTGTGTGTGTGTGTGTTACTGGATTTTGCACTCAGCCTTGCACTTACTAGTGTTTGAATTTAGGACCTTGTTATACTTGCTAGGCAGGTGCTTTACCACTTGAGACACACTCCCAGCCCTTTTTATTTTAGTTATTTTTCAGATAGGGTCATGTGCTTTTGTCCAGGGCCAGACTTGGACTGCAAACCCCCCACCTTTGACTCTGGCATAGTTAGGGTTATAGACATAAAACACTGTACCAAGCCCAAGATTATTTTAATTCTTTTTTTCTACAGTGTGTAAGACATCTTTTAGGGGGTCTTCTGAGTCCATAGAGACCACCCTGGCTTCTCACTAATAGGCATATATATCATATACTCCATAAATACCAGATTTGTGACTCTTTCTGAGGCAATAGCTGGTTAAAACATTGATAAACAAGTGTAGCAAGATAGACTAAATTCATTCTTTCTTTCTTTCTCTCTCTCTCTCTCCCTTCGCTCTCTTTACAAATTGATAATCACAGTTATTTTGCCTCTACATGTGGCCAGAACTATAGCATGTGAACTCAGCTCTAGGAATACAGTGTTCTGCCAAGTGGAGAGAGAAGCAAAGGAAGCCAGCCTGCACAAAGAACATGAAGAAGCAGCTAGAGCAGCAGACATTGGCGTGGAGAAGCCTGGTTGATTTGAATCAGTTCAGAAATCCAAGTGCTTTCTGTCTGGGAGCATCATGATAATCTTATAAATCTGCAGTAAGTCTTTATCTTCTTTGCATGTTAACCTAAATTATCTTTTTCTCTTGAAACCTAAGGAGTTGGTAAGTGACATAAAATTTCTCCTAGAACTTCTGCTAGAAGTAGAATAAGGCTTGTCCTGGGCTGAGGGGAGGAAAGGAACAGTGAGCTATTGTTCAGTGTATTGATTTTTGCAAGATGAAAACTTGGGGAGAATTCTTACTTGCACAATGATATGAATGTATTTTACCACTACTGAACTGAGTGCTCAAAAATGCATCAGATGGTAAATTTTGTGATGTGTATTTTACCACGTGTAGACGAAACAATTTAAGTGTTCGTTATAGTCAGCTTTTCTTCCTTACTATTAGAGTTCTGTTTAGTTCTCTGTTGGCCCACGTGTGCCCACGGATGTGACCATGATGGTCTCCCACTTGTACTCTCTTGGACTCTCATCTCCCATCATCTCCTCTGCCTGTACTGAGCAGTTAACCTTCCTAGAACATATCAAAAGTGTGCTGTTCTCCAGTGGATGGCCTCATGAGTATGATCCAGGATCAAGTTCACCCTCCCCAGTTCATCTCATGGGACCGAGGAGACCCTTCAACCTTCTAATCTGCTGACTTCCCAGGAAGAAGCAAACTCTGGCCAGACTGGCCTATCTCCTTCCCAGACCAGACTCATACTGTCCCCTTCCCCCTCCACCTCTACCTCCCTTGGACACCTTGCTTCCCCTTACCACATCTCTTCCCTCTCTCAGAGCACAGTTCTAGCACCATCAGTTCCATGAAATGTTTTCTATTAAGTCCTCCGGGGGACATTTATTATTTGAGTCATACTTCTTAGCATCTAAATGCATATGGTTTCCCGTGGGTCTATCTTGTTCTTTTGCTAGTTAATAACCTTCTTAATGATAGGACCTGGGCCTTATAATCCTTGATCATTCCTATCCTTTGTGTTCATGGCAAATTTTGAATGAAAGCTGGGGAGAATACACTGAGAAGAGCTTGCCCTGCTCCTAAGCTCAGCAAGAATCAGTCTTGCAAGAGGCCTAACTACAAAACCTTGGCTCATCTTCTGAACCACATTCCTAACATCATTGATCCCTTGACCCTGGGAGTGATTCAACCACGTGTTTACTGTATGGATGATAGCTGCTGATGAATGTTCTCTTGTCTCACTCTTTTTTGGCCAGGGTTCCTTGCCTTCTAGTTGGCTTCTTCCTAGTATTTTGCAGATGGTGTATGACCTTCCGTTCTATCTTGAAAATACTGAACGATAACCTTTCTTAACTGTTAAGTCTCCAGAGAAAAAGCAAATTAGAGGGCCAATCCTGTTCCCTCTTCACTGGGGATTGGTTATACATAGCGAGTTGCACAGTGTGGATGGCAATATAGATTTGAGCATAAATGAACACGTAACTCCTAGTTACAGTTCCTGAAATTATCTTACTGAAAATCTTCTTTGTTGAGTTTTCTCACTTCCACATATTTCTTTACCTATCAAGCAGAAATATGAGGATTGTTATAAGAAGTAAATGAATTCCTATATATAATGTGTTAACAGAATACCTGACACTGGACAAACGGTAGCGATTGTAATTGTTACGGGTACCTGTGATGGCAACACTGCGTTACATGACATCCTGGGAGAAACAAAACATTAAACCAGGATCCTTCATGAGTTTCCTTGATTCTATGAGCTTTTACATAGTGTTTCCCAAAATGGTGGTTCATCAAGATAAGGAACATGTAGCAATGACTTATTACAGATTTGGGATCTGAAATTGATGAACAAGGTGCGTCCAGGTATGACACAAGGAGACAGTAGATTAAGAACTCTGGTTTACAAGGATCAGAAAGCAAATTCATTCTAGTTGAGGTCAAAAGAGGTTTTTTTTTTTAAGATGGGATAACTGCAGGGTGGGGCTTTTCCTCTTAGTCCCAATTCTCCTGACTTCTGCATGGCTGCATTCCCTCTTTGTGAGGACAACCAACAACATCACTTAAGTCTCACCTTTCTCATTCGGTAAGCAGAAATGCAAAGCTGCTTCTCCTCCAGCTTCACACTTGAAAGGAAATGAAATCTCAGAGAAAAACAATTGTTAACTCACTTTGGGTTTCATGTCCAACCTTGGAGAAATCTCTTTGAGCAGGGCACTTCATACTTGCACAAGACCCATAAAAATGGTACATAGTAGGAGCTAGTTAAACAGAAAAAGATCTTCACTGACCTGGTAATGCGTGGGCCTTGGAAACCATGCACTCAGAGCCAAGATGGACCTGAAAATTTTCCTTTAGGCAAATGAAAGCCCACATTCTTCATGCTAAAAAATTTTCCATCCTCATTGGGAGAAGTTTCTATGGAGAGGCCAGCTTCGTGGGAGAGAGTGGGAAGCAAACAGCGCCTGCCTCTTCTCACCAGAGCACATCCTTACTGTGGCTTTAGTCCAGTTCTTCCCATGACTCACCTGCTATTCTATATTTCTATGGCTTCTAGGCTTCTTCTTTTTTCCTTCTGTGCTGCTCATATTCCCTTCTCCAAAAGTGGCTCTATGAAGAGGGACATTAGCCAGGTAGACGGGTTTGATTATGTGCTGATTTAACTCATAATCACATATCTAGAAAAAAAAAAGTCAGGCACACTTTAATAGCTCTGCATATAAAACACCAAGTACAAAGACTTCTTTAGCAAATGGTGGGCTTTCCAGTCATCCACAGACAAATGGAACTGACTTGACTGGTGTAGGCAAGGAAAAAGTACAGCGAAGGGTCATACCTGATGTCAGTGGTAGCAATGTTAGCTTTCAACATCACTTTTGTCTGGGGAGACCGGTATAACGAGGGCACAAGGAGAGGCCCGGTGACTATATGTTTAGGGATGTGGGTTAAACAATGAGAGAAAACAAGAACACAGGTGAGTATCTCTTTTTTGAAGTGTTTGAGACCAGATCTGAATTTTGATTTTTTTTTGAGTTTAGAATATTTACGTATACAAAAATTATCTTGGGGATGGGACACCAGTCCAAACACATTTTTTCCCCCACAATTGTAGTTTATTCTATGAGGAGAAAGTAAAAATCATTCAGGAGAATGAGCAGTGGGACCAAAAACAGGTTATCTGTCCTTTTGCTCCTGGATGGGTTGTATTGTCCCTCCCCACCTTTTTGTTTCCCTCCCTCTTGGCAGTTTGTCGCATGGTGATTGGTTTGTTTAAAACAAGCCAGGCCCTCCTCTGGGAGGTGGCTTGTAGGAGAGGTGGCCTGGGTTATGGCAAGACCTGAGACCCAGGGGAGGCCCTGGGAGGTGGCCACAGGTGCAGGTGGTGATATTTTGCTTCATTTCCTGCCTCTGAGTTTTCCCTACTGCTGTCAGCACATGGTCGACATTGAGCTGTCTTCTGGCTACTTCCTGCTGAGGGTGATGAAGGGAGACCATGACACCTGCCAGAGGAGAATCAGGGGAGCCAAGGGACTTTTAAACATTTGTAGTGATGCTGGTCATTAGGTCCTAGGTAGTTATTTTTGTTGTTGTTATTGGTCATGGGGCCTGAACTCTGGGCCTGGGCGCTGTCCCTCAGCTTTTCAGCTCAAGGCTAGTACTCTACCACTTGAGCCACAGCACCACTTCCAGCATTTTCTGTTTATGTGGTGCTGAAGAATCGAACCTAAGGCCTCAGGCATCCAAGGCAAGTGCTCTACCACTGAGCCACCTTCCCAGTCCCGTAGTTACTTTTTATATCCATGGTTATTAACAGTTTAAATTGATCTAGGTGAAAGAACACAAACTTTGTTAGTAATTTAAACACTCAGGGCCCAAGCATGAGGAATATGAGCAATATTTCATACTTGGTCCCAACTATAGAGTTCCAGTTTGAAAGACTTGTCTTTTGAGCACACACAAAACTTTTAAAGTTCTTATGCGGATATTAAATATGCATAGCCTGAAGGTAATTCCAAACAATATTTTTTTTAATTTAATTTAATTTTATTTGTGAACATACTGTACAGAGGAGTTACAATTACATGGGCAGGATAATGCGTACATTTCTTACCAAGCATTGCAGCCTCCTCCTTTGTTTACCCTTCACATCCCTTCCCAGCCTCCCCC
>NW_012267252.1:15260815-15284829 GCF_000151885.1 Dipodomys ordii
ATCCCAATCCTTCTCCTTCCCCCCCTTCCCCCCCCACCGATGTTGTAAAGCTCCCAAACAATATTTTTTATTGCTCCTGCTTTTTTTGTTGTTGTTGTTGTTTGGTGGTACTAGGTTTGAACTTAGGGCCTTATGCTTGCAAGGCAGACACTCTAGCACTTGAACCACACACCCAGACCTTTTTGGTTTTAACTATTTTTCAAATAGTGTCTTGCATTTTTGCTTGAGCCAGCCTGGATTATGATCCTCCCGTTTACACTTCCCATGTAGCTGGAATGACAAGTGTGTGTGGCCAATCACAGCTTTTTTTTTAAATTGGTTTAAGAACTTTTTGCCTAAACTGACCTTGGACTTCAGGCCTCCTCAGTAGCTAGGATTATAGACATGAGGCACCCAGCTGGGAACTAAATTTTCACCATGTACCACAGAGAACTATGAAGCATGTGGTTCCCTGAGTATAGTTATAAAATATTGTTCTAGCTACTAGATCAACTTCAGTGAAACAATGAAATACATTCAACT
The DNA here is from genome assembly GCF_000151885.1 of Dipodomys ordii. Lineage (NCBI taxonomy): Eukaryota > Metazoa > Chordata > Mammalia > Rodentia > Heteromyidae > Dipodomys > Dipodomys ordii. The sequence goes on from NW_012267252.1 coordinate 15,261,338, forward strand.
GTAGGCCATGATTTAACAGTTCCTTACCTAAAAATAGGTGATGTTAATAAAAATATCTAGGCTCTATGCCAGGTGACTTATATATTTTACTTCAATTAATCTTCCTTTCAACCCTACAATTTTGGTGCTATTATTGTCTCTCTCAACTATAGGACTAAAACCCAGATCTTTTTTTTTTGGCCAGTCCTGGGGCTTGAACCCAGCACCTGAGCACTGTTTTTGAGCTTCTTTTGCTCAAGGCTAACATTCTACCACTTGAGCCACAGTGCCACTTATGGTTTTTTCAGAGTAGTTTATTGGAGGTAAGAGTCTCACAGCCAGGTGTCCGGTGGCTCATGCCTGTAATCCTAGCTACTCAGGAGGCTGAAATCTGAGGATTGTGGTTTAGAGCCAGCCCAGGCAGGAAAGTCCGTGAGACTCCTATCTCCAATAAACCACTCAGAAAACTGGAAGTAGTGGCTCAAGTGGTAGAGTGCTAGTCTTGAGCTGAGGAGCTGAGGGACAGCATCCAGGCCCAGAGTTCAAGCCCCACAACGGAAGTGGGGAGGGGAAAGGGGAAAGAGTATCATGTACTTTCCTGCCTGGGCTGGCTTTGAACAGGGATCCTCAGATCTCAGCCGCTTGAGTAGCTAGGATTAAGGCATGAGGCACTAATGCCCAGCTGTCAAACCCAGATCATTTTTATTCACTCCTTTGCATATTGCCAGGAATAGTAGAAGTAATACTTGTAAAGTATCTAGCACATATTCCTGATGTTGAATGAATAGGAGCAACTGCTTTACTTGCAATACTGACAATACTGACACTGCAGCATGGCTAAAATGCAGATGTTAAGACACATCATTTCTAAGGCTTCTGAAGCTCCACCATGCCATGGTTTCAGCATATTGGTCTCTACTATGCCCTTAAGACAGCTCCTAGAAAGATTATGTTGGTAACTGCACTCAACTCTTTCCCTTTTCTTTCTTTTCTTTTCTTTTTTGTTGTTGTTGTTGATCATGGGGCTTGAACTCTGGGCCTGGGATTTGTCCCTCAAGTTTCCAGCTCAATTCTAGTGCTCTACCACTTGAGCCACAGTGCCACTTCCAGTTTTTCTGGTGGTTTATTGGAGATAAGAGTCTCACTGACTTTCCTGCCGAGGTTGGCTTTGAACTGCGATCCTCAGATCTCAGCTTCCTGTTGTACTCAACTCTTTTAATAATAAATTTATTGACTTTTTTTTTAGTGAGTCTGTAGACCAAGAAAAATATGCAGAACTACTGTGTTTTGATAATATAGTTATGGGTGATAATTTTATTTAAAAATATCCATTTATGTGTGTTAATATAATCTCTGTGACAGTTGGGGAAAAGAAGGAAGGCATTTAGTCTTCCAGTTTATAGGATAGTTATTAAGTGTTTTGTGTGTGTGTGTGTGTGTGTGTGTGTGTGTGTTTGTGTAAAATCATAATCAGCTACTGAAAGTCCACTATAGAATCAGCTGGGTTCTGGTGATTCATGCCTATAATCCTAGCTACTCAGGAGGCTGAGATCTGAGGATCATGGTTCAAAACTAGCTCTAGAGACTCTTATCTCCAACTAATTACCAGAAAAGCTAGAAGTAGGGATGTGGCTCAAGTGGTAGAGTACTAGACTTGAGCAAAGCAAAAGCTAAGGGACAGTTCAAGCCCCATGACTAGCATTAAAAAAAAAGAATCAACCAAAGACATTATTAGAGCTTCAGAGATGGTGGCCTGGACTAGTATATATGTTCATTAGCTTAATCACATGCTTTTCTGAGGGAAATATGATCCAATTTGTATCTCTTGCACAGTGTCGTGTTTAAATAGAAAGCTCCTGTACAAAACCTATCTGTGTCATCTTGAAATATATTTGATCTTGAAATATATTTAATCTTCTGTTATTCCTCAAATCCTCAAACAGTACCTTGAATTGGTTATGTGGGATAAAGACAGAAATGAAAAGGTCAGATCACTTGGAATTTCAGGTTTTTTCTTTTTAAGCATCAGAAATGTAAGACTTTCTTTCCTGCTTCTTTATGTCTTATTTTTCTGACTATTTGAATGTGGGTATTATCCTTATCTTCTCTTTGTCTTCTCTCTTTTTAGTCAAGAGTAAAGTGAGCTTTTGAACCATTTATAAAACAAGAAAAACAACTTTGTTCCTCCTTATGGTTTAGAGATTCTGATTCCTTTAGAAGAACAAACACATCTATTTAGTAGTTGGGTTCCTTGAGTTGAAACCTTTCATCACAATAACTACATTTGATCTGTCTGGGGTATAAATTTTCACTAAGGTCTCCTTGCTGGAATTTACAAATTGAATACCATGGATGGGTTCTGATGCTTCTTAAATGTGATAACCAAGTTTCAATAAGATACATGATTGGAGGTAGAGGAAAGGTTAGAGGTCACCAGAAAATTTAGCTGTTAAACCTAATCTTAGGGTCACACCAAGAAATAATTGTGCTAGTAGGAACTTTCCATGTAAGCATTTCCTGGACAATACTAAGAGGCTTTCCCAACCCAATTTCTCCTGTTGTCTTAGTGTTCAGCCTTTACTTACTGTCTGTCTTGCCTAGTGTTAGCATGCTTGTTCCTAAGTTTTTTTCTCCCAGATGACATTCAGCTGTGTACTGGGAACTTCCTGGGGATCTAAAAGCAACAATAAATTGTGTGTGGGGGGGTGTTATTTGGCAGGGTTGTTTCCAATTTAGGATCTCTTCCTAGCAGATTTTGCATATTGAATCCCCTATACTCCCTTAAATTTTCCAGATTATTCTAACATGAAATAAAAATTGAGAGCCACACTAATAGGCTTGAGAAGTGACCGTGGTAGGGGGAGTTTGCTTCTCCTGGGGATCTGAAGAGCAGAAAGCTAATAATACCTAAAGAGTATAATAATAATAACTTCAACAATAGTAATACCAACAATCATCATCATATTATTAATATTATTTGCTTTAAATTTGTTAACTAATACTCAACAATGAGAAAATTAACATTACTATGGATATACCCACTTTACAGATGAAGAATCTAAGGCACCAGAAAGTCACTTAATTTTCCAAACATGTGAACACTGTAACTGGGATAAATATTCTTTTTTTTTTTGCCAGTCACAGGGCCTGAGCTCTGGGCCTGAGCGCTGTCCCTCAGTTCTTCAGTTCAAGGCTAGCACTCTACCACTTGAGCCACAGTGCCACTTCTGGCTTTTTCTGCTTATGTGGTGCTGAGGAATTGAACCCAGGGCCTCATGCATGCAAGGCAAGCGCTCTACCACTGAGCCACCTTCCCAGTCTGGGATAAATATTCTTGAGTCCCACACCTACTTCCCCCTGCCATTAGAATCACAGTAGGTAGTGACAGATAGAACAGACTTAACTACTTGCAGCTTAGCCTTCCCTTTTGAGATAAGACATTCATACTTCAATGGCCTCTACCTGAAAGTCAGGGTATATCTAATAAAGATGACTTTTGCCATATAAACCAATCAAAAGACTCTATTTACCTCTTTTTAAAAGAAATAGAAATTATTTTTAAATTTACTTTGCTGTTATTTTAAAGATTATGTACAGAGGGATTATAATTACATGAGTCAGGTAATGAGTACAGTCCCTTTCATACAGTGTCTTCCCTCCCCTCACTCTCTCAATCCCTCCCTCCCATCTCCACTCATGAGCTGTACAGTTCACTTTCAACAGTGTCCAGTGAGCTCCACTGCTGCACTTTTTCACCCTTTTCCCCTTGAGTTCTGTGCCCTCCCCCGACCCCTACACTACTGAAGATCAATGTAAATTATCAACCAGCCTTCTGTGATTCCTTTTGGAATGTAATTTGTAGAATAAATTCATGGCATAATTTAGTTTCATAAGTTTTTCATAATTGTTCATCAATCAGTATGTGATGTAAGATAAAGCAATAAGAGTTTTCCCCCAAAGAATGGTCTTTCCGTTTGTGACAAATTATTCTTGGCAATGTAATTAGCCAGTTGGGTTATTGAAACAGATGGGAAATGTTTCTTCCAAAATTTCAGAACTGAAGTGATTCTTATTCTGTCTGGTGATAAATGTCAATTAAAATAGTTCTCCCTTCACAGGAAAAAATAAGAAAAAATTAGTTTAAGGAAATATCAACTCTGATTGCCAAGGGAAATTTGTTTCTGCAGTAAAACAAGCAAAACAAATCAGATCCCTTAAAACTAGGAACAGTCTGTCTTCTGAAGTCAAGTTCACATCTGGAGATTTTTTATAAACTTTATTGGAAAGGTTCTGATTATTTTTTTCAGCACAATAAAGAAGAGTTTTCTTGTTTGTTGTTTGTTTCATCTAAAATATTACTTTCAGCTAAGTCCTGACATGGTGCCTGGAAAATATGTGTTGACAAAGATATAAAGATCTGAGATATTAATTAAGGCCAACATGCTGGGGGGACACAAATATTGGTTGTAAGCTATGTCTACTATCCATCACCGTAGGAATGGACAATGAACAGAGTTAGCAAAAGTGGGAAAAATTTAAAACTGCTGGTAGGCACAGTGTATTTATTAATCCTCTTTAAAAGATGAACCTTTAAAAGAATTCTATTTATACTTGGCATTTTTGTCGATTTTGTATTAGCATATGTTAATTATACAAAGTAATGTGCTTCATTGTGATATTTTCATACATGTATATGGTGTACTGTAATATTATCCACCCTCTTTATTGCCTTTTTAACCTCCTCTCCTCTTTTCACATCCCTAGCAGCCCCCCTTTTACTTTCATGAGCCTGCTTCCCAACATATGCATAAAGAAGAGAAACCACGTGACCCTTGTCTTTCAGAGTCTCACTCTGGCTTATTTTACTGAATAGGATAGTCTCCATTCATTTTCCTGCACTATGACATAATTCCATTATTTTGGGTTGAATAAAATCCCATGATGTGTATTTACCACATTTTCTTAATCCATTCATCTGTTAATGGACACCTAGGCTGATATCATATAATTTATCTATTGCAAAAGAACTATTATAAACATGAGTATGCAGGTATCTCTACAATGAGATTGCTTTGATTCTTCTGAGTATATATTCAGAAAAGGTATGGCTGGATCATGTTCTATTTTGGATTTACTGAAGATCTTCCGTCTTGACTTCTATAATGGAAATATATACTGTATTAATGTACATTCCCATAGACATCACATAAATGTTTCTTTTTCCTTTGCCTCCTAGCTAGCATATTTTAAAAATATGGAATGCATCACAGATTTGCATATCTTCCTTGTACAGGGACTATACCCTTCTTCTCTGTACCATTCCAGTTTTAGTATGTGCACTGCCAAAGTGAACACTCAAAGGCATTTTTAACTGTGGTGTCTCTTATGGTTTCCCAATGGGTTAACCCACTGATGTGTTCATAACGGAATGAGTTTATAACTGATAGAATCTTCTTAGAGGAAGTGGATCACTGGGGCATGCCTTTGAAGGGTATATGGTGGTATTTTGCATATCTCTGACCTCTTCCTGCTTCCCTCTCCCTGACTGCTAAGATGTGATCAGTTTTCCTCCCCAATGCCTGTCTGTCACAATGGTTTTGCTTTGCCAAAAGCTAAAAAGTAATAGAGACAACTGACCATGGACTGAAAGCTCTGAAGCCATAAACAAAACTCCGTCTTTCCTTCTTTAGTTTGATTGTCCCAGGCATTTTGTCACAGCAACAGAAACACTAACACAGTGTTAGAGGACAGAAATGCCAAACAGAATGCATTTTAAAATGACTGACAGAATATTCATTCACCTTGTAAAAATCAAAGTTCAGATTATTGAAATGTTCTTTTTAATTTTAAGGAATTCTTTTGGTCCTATAAGGGGTCCCATGCTAATTTTTCTTTCTTTTCTTTTTTTTTTGTCAGTCATGAGGCTTAAACTCTGGGCCTGGGCACTGTTCCTGTGCTCTTCAGCTCAAGGCTAGCACCCTACCGTTTGAGCCACAGTGCCACTTCCGGTTTTCTAGTGGTTTATTGGAGATAAGAGTCTCATGGACTTTCTTGCCCAGGCTGGCTTTGAAACATGATCCTCAGATCTCAGCCTCCTGAGTAGCTAGTATTACAGGCATGAGCCACCAGTGCCCGGCTCCATGCTAATTTTTTGTGTGATATGAATCTGATCCAAAATTCATTATTTCACAAACTGCCTTTGAGAGAGAAAGAGAGAACAAAGAACCGCCCCATGTAGCCCATTATATCTAAGATTAATTAATACATTGAAATTCTAGTCCACATTGAAAACAATTACATTTATTTCAGAAAGGAGAAATGCATTCCTTCATTCTTCATTATAATGTAGTATATATAGCTGATTTTTCATCCTTTAAAAATGGGAAACATTAGACAAATATTATCTCACTTAGTATTATTGTTGTTAAGTCATGAATAATAGCGATAGAACCGGAATGACCAGAAAGCCCCAAACTTGTTATCAGAAATGGTTAGATTTAGCATTCAGACACTTACAGTCCTACCGAAGACGTACATTAATTTCTAGGCTGAAGACAGGAATAAATCTCAGATATCCTAGGTAGATACCTTGGTGACTCCTATGGTGCTGGGGTTTCAGGGTGGGAGGGAGTGTAGTGTCTCATCAGGTTCAGCTATACATGACTCAAACTGAATTTAAAATATAAATACTGTAGGAGTTAATGGGACAGTGTAGTTATCCCATCCATCAGTTGCCATATCTCAATTGGGATTAGCTGATTAAGTCTGGTTAGAATTTACCTTAGCAGTCCAGGAACTTAGTATTGAAGGCTCAGAGTCAGTATGCTAAGTGGCCTGGGAATGGCTAGCCTAGAACCTGCTTTCTTTCCTTCTACATGTGTCAGTGCCAAGTCCATTAGGGCTCTTGTTGGGTAAGATTCCCAAAGTGGTGCCTCAGAGCATTTGCTATATATTTCCCAATGATTCCTGGAGCCCTTGTCTAGATTTTATTATATCTATCATAGACAAGCCAATAGACCTGTACATATTTCCCTCCCTGCCTTTCCCATGAATTCTTTACCTGTGTCTCTGTCACTCTTTTCTTTCATTGTTGATTTTGGTGTTCGAACTTGCACGTAAATTGAAATGGAGTTGGTTTAACAATAAAGGACAAATAGAATAGTCAACCTTTATTTGTCAAGAGGCCTTCCCTTTTATGTTTGTGCTATTGTCTTTCTCATAGTAATTATGAAAGTAATTAATATTAAGGAGGAAAAGCAAATGTTTATTGAGTGCCTACTAAATGGAGTTAATACAAGGTTGTTGACACCATGACCTAGGGCCCAAGATGCCACACCAACCTTAGTACCTTCTAATATTCACCTGTCTATTTTGTATTTTCATTTGAACGTCTGATTGGCACCTGATGATTGTCATACCCAGAAGTTCCAGTCCTCCTTTCCAAACCTGCTTCTCCCCAGTTTTCTTTCTAGCTGCTCAAGTGAGAAATTTTGGGGTTATCCTTAACTTCTTTCTTATGTCCCACATCAAATTTATCAGCACATTCTGATATGTTTGTCTTCAACATACACGCAGAATTAAGTTAATTAATCTGAACTTTAACTTTCCTCATTCATTCTTCACTCTTACTTTTCTTTATTGTTACCGCTTTAGTCTAAACTGTCTTGGATTACTATTGTAGCAGCTTCTTCACGTGGCTTCCTTTACGGTTTTTGTTTTCCCCTGCCTTGGTTTAAAACTTTAAAAAATCAGAAATAAGATTATGTCACATTCAAAACCTCCTAATGGCGTTTTTTTATTGTGAAAATACTGTACAGAGGAGTTACAATTACATGGGCAAGATAATGAGTACATTTCTTATCAAGCATTGTAGCCTCCTCCTTTGTTTCCCCTTCCCATCCCTTCCCATCTTCCCCCTACCCCCCTCACCCGTGCGCCAAAGTTGTAAAGTTCGTTTTCAACATAACGACTTGTACATCTCATTGTTGCAATGGGTCCACCTGTATCCCTATTTAAACAATTTGTTTTTTCCCTTCCCCTCCACAAATTATACTAACATCAAATACAGTGAAAGCGGGGTTATACTGTGGGGGAGGGACATACAAAGCAACAAAGAAATAATCATGGAAATAAATATCTCTTCATTGTCTTTTCCTCTTTCTCCTTTTCCATCTTCCAATACTGAGGCTTGAACTCAGAACCTCGGCACTTTTTTTCACTCAAGGCTAGAACTATACCATTTAAGTCACAGCTCCTCTTCCCAGTGTTTTGCTTTTTCATTGGAGATAAGAGTCTCACAGACTTTCTTGCCTGGTCTGGCTTTGGACAACCCTCCTCAGATATCAGCCTCCTGAGTAGCTAGAATTACAAGCCTGAGTCACTAGCACCCAGCTCCATTTCCTTTCTTGACTTCATTTTCTTTTTAGCATTATCACCTTATGGCACTCTCTAGCTTTGTTTATTTATTTTTTCTAATTACAGCAGCAAAATAAGAGTGAAGAAAGTTGAAAATCAGATTCATTAGATTAACCACATTTACATACTAAGAGAATACAGGTCTTCTAACCCCAATCTTCCCAACTCATTACAGTTTGGGTTTTAGGAATAGGTACCATTTTTTGAACAAAAAAACTTTTTTTTAAGTTAAATTACTTTATTGTTATTGAGAGGTACTGCATGTACAGAGGAATTCCAATTAAATGAGTCAAGTAATGAGTACATTTCCTTTCATACAACATTTTCTGTTCCCTCAATTTCTCCCATCTCTGCCCATCAGTAGTATAGTTCATGTACATCAGTGTCCAGTGAAAAACAATGTTTTGTAGCAGAGCACAGTTGATAAAGTTTATATATTCATGTATGAACCAAATCCGTAAACATACTAACAAGAGTACATTTCCTAGGAAAAAAAATACGTTCTTTCTCGTCCAGTGCTGATTTTTCCTTTTTAAAAGTTAAGGCAAGCTGGGTGCTGGTGGGTTCATGCCTATAATTCTACATACTCAGGAAACTGAGATCAGAGGATCATGGTTCAAAGCTAGCCTGGGCAGAAAAAGTTTGTGAGACTCTTATCTCCAATTAATCACTGAGAAGTGGAATTGTGGCTCAAATGGTAGAGAGCTAGCCTTGAGCAATCTCCTCCCTTACCCCAATAAACCCAAGCACTGAGTTCAAGCCCAGGACCAGAAAAAAAGTTAAAGCATAACATACATGTAACGTGTTTGCATCTTAAATATATAGTTCAATGAATCAAGTCTTACAGCATACCCAGCATTCCAGAGTTCCCTTCCGCTAGCCACCCTTACACTAATGCTGTTACCATTATTCCATGGTTATTACGTGTTAGCTTTTCTTTAGCTTTGCATTTCATTTAAAAGGAATACTACACTATATTACCTGCTGTAGTCATTATCAAATCTTTAAGTAAGTCGTGGTGATTCAAATATTTATAGTTAATTTTTAATTGCTCTGTCATCTTTTCCATAAATGTATTATGATTAATAAATGTGTTTTAATAGCCAAGTACTGGGGGCTCATATCTGTAAGCCTAACTACTCAAGAGGCCGAGATCTAAGGATCGATGTTCAAAGCCAGCCCTGGCAGGAAAGTCTGTGAGACTCTTATCTTCAGTTAATCACCAGAAAAAAAAACAACTAACAAAAAACCAACAACTAGAAATGGAGCTGTGGCTCAAAGTGGTAGAGCACTAGACTTTAGGAAAAAAGCTCAGCCACAGCACCCAGACCCTGAGTTCAAGCCCCATGACCAACAAGAACAAACAAACAAATAAATGTGGTTATGTATACATTTGTATGTATTATGTATTTGACCTACAGTTGATAGATATTTTAGTTATTTCTAGTTTTGAGTTATTGAAAAGAAAAATCATGGGGTTGAGGATATAGCTCATTGCAAGTACAAGGCCTTGTGTTGGGTTCAGAGCACTACCAAAAAATAAATAAGATGAATGAACAAAATCTTTTATTAAATTATTTTTTTCTTGTTTTAAAATAATTTGCGTGGCATGGGTAGCTCACACCTATAATGCTAGCTACTCAGGAGGCTGAGGTCTAAGGATCGCAGTTCATATCCAGCCCGGGCAGGAAAGTCCATAAGACTCATCTCCAATAAACAACCAGAAAACCTGAAGTGGCGCTGTGGCTTAAGTGGTAGTCTTTGCCTTGAGTTAAAGAGCTGAGGGACAGTGCTCAGGCCCAGAGTTCTAGCCCCATGACTGACAAAAATAAATACATAAATAAATAAGTAAGTAAGTAAGTAAATGTTGTATTTCTTATTCATTTTGTACATTTTCATTCTTTAGGATATTAAAAATTCTTTCACATACTTATTAATGGAGTCTCCTGGGTGTTTAGTATTGCTAGATTTTCCATATTTGTAGACATTCTGATCATTCTATCATGATTTTTATTGTGGTTTTAATTTCCTCTGATGACTATTGATATTAATTGCCTTGTCATATACTTATTGGTATTTGTATATTTGCATTTGTGAGGAATCTGTTTAAATTTTTGCTTATTTTTGAATTTGATTATGCTTGTAATGCTTACTTCCAAGTTTAGTATATGTTATTGGGAAGAGTATAAATATTAAAATACGGAGTAGATTCCCTCATTTGTTCAATAAATTCATAAATATCAGTGCTACTAGTTCTTGGGCACTAAGACTTTAATGACAAGAAAGATGACCAAGGCATTTTGTGCCTCTTACAGGCTATCTAGGGAAGAGGATCATATAATGTGAAGTAATGTAGATATTATGATAAATATATGATATTGAGATAAATATTTTGAGGAGAATATTATGGGAATAAGAGGGAAGGGGCACAGACAAGGACAGATAATGTGCTTTTGGAAAAGCCACTAAGAGCAAAGATAACCTTAGAACAGATCAGAGCAAATACCAAAGTTAGTTTCTTGGGTTCCAAGGAGCACAGACTCACTCAAACCAATGCAGGTATAGAGTTTTTGTGTAGATCTATATTAAAGAAAGTCTCATGAAAATAGAAAGAATGGAAACTGCAGAGACTAGAGCTTAATGGCTATTTTGAATGTGCAGCACCATAAGGTGATGCATCTTTTCTACTTGGCTAGCAATATACCTCAGTAATTCTCCATGTGTCTGTCCTCTTATGTCTAGGCATTAGAGGGAAAGGTCTCTTTATCTTCTATCCTATCATTGCTTTATATCTTATTGCTACTCATCCAGTATCTGTTTTTTCTCATAACTTTGACCTTTTTTATGTTTTGGTCTCTCTTGTCTGAAATGCTCTATTTCTTTTTGTGCTAAATTTCAGCCTTGGTTCCTGTTCTTAATTGCTTAACTCTTTCTGTATGTCCTAATTCAAATTCTCCAAAATGAGAATTTGATTATCCCAGTGTATCTTTGAGTAACATTTTTTGAATCAAGGTTACTTTGTAATGTTGTTGGTGAACCTAAGAATTAGCTGCTGATAGGCTGTTGCTTGCCTCTGGATTAATCATCTATAACCCAGGAATCAGCATCATATAACATATGGCTGGAAGATGTGGGCAAGATAGTTAACTTAATAGTCAACAGTTTCTCTCTCATTATCTACTACAGATAGTAAAGAACTAGTGAATCCTTCAAACCCAAAGTCATGAAGCTCTAGGGGTACTTGGAACACATCAAAGACAGAAATTTACCTTGAGATTCTCTGATTCTAATGTATCTGAGGAGGAAATGATTTGAACCATATTCCCAGGAGAACTTAATGAGTTCTAATTTTACTTGAGAAGCATAAAGACACTCTTATGGATAATTCAAAAATGATACCTTCTTAAAAATCCATAGTGCTCAAACAAGTAAATAAGAGGCTATTCTGGCTTAAATGGTTGTAGAAAAATGTGATTAATTTATGTTAATGTTTACAAAGTACACATCCTAATGTTCATCTTTACTTTTAAAAATGACTTAGCTCGACAAAAAGTAATTTAAGAATGTTCAGCTAAGAAAATTACAGTCAATGTATTAAGTTTGAGCCCAGGAATGAGTTACGAAGGCATTTTAGTTGGAAGAAAAAGTAGAAAACAACAAATCTTAAAGAGAAAAATAATTGGATGTTTTATTTATGTTTTTAATAATACAGGATTAAAGGACACTTGATAAAATGAACAGATGTTTTCATATGAAACTAATAAATTTCAAACTTGTAAAATTACCACTCTTTTTTAATCATAACAATGAACTTTAGAAATTTAATTGTGTCATAATTGCCATCGATACTTCAGGATGACTCTGAAAGATTAGGCATTCATGTGAATGAGAGAAACTTTTGCAGCAAAAGAGTTAGCATAAAAATAATGAGCAGTAGGCAGTCTTGGGGTTTCAGGGCACATACACTAATCATAAGTCACAGGAAATGTTCCCACTGGATCTAATATTGTCAACTCTCTGGGATGGCTGGGCATCTACAAACCTTCTGAGTGTGTGCTAGGGGGTTGGCACCAGCTTCTTCAGTGATTTCCTTTGAGTCATGGCACCCTCGAAGGCAATCATATCAACACCGTATTGCTGCTTTGCTGTTTATTCATAGGGATTTTTGGTGTCTGGCTAGCTCTGAATGCCCATATTTTTTTTCTCCCTTTAATGAGGCTTCCCCACCCTTTATTTTGAGTGATCATTTCCAGTTTTACCCTTTCCAATCTTTCTCTAATAAGTATTTCATTTTGACTAGTCTGCATATTTAAAAGAAGTTTGGTTGAGCCAAGAATCTGTCGGTAATGATGTTATTATTTATGCAGAGGAGACGGGATAATCTTAGCGATTGACATTTCCTTTAGCATCCTCCTAGCCATTAAAAATAGGGCTGTTGCTGATGATATCTGCCAGCCTTGAGTTTGGGGAGGGTGTTTCTCAGTGAAGACTTAACCTTTCATTTTTAATTCTCCTATTACATCTATTCATTATATAGTCAGAGATGCCAAAATTCCACTGCTTAGTCTTATCTCCACTTAGCAAAAGTATTACCCACCATAACTGACTTGAGGTGTGTGTCAAATTTTTCAGTCAGCAGCCAATCTGTCTAAGATCCCACCATTTGTATTTAATTCCTTTGTTTTCATTCCCTCCTTTGGTCTTCTTTTTTAAAAAAATTATAAACATTCCTCCTATTAACATGATACTGAACAACAATCACAAAAGGATGTTAGTGATTTTTCAGATTCACGTTCTCTCAAATAGGCTGAATAACAAAGACCCATCATGTTATGTATGCACTATATGAGTGCTGGCAGGGAAAATAATGCCATTTGTATTTTTCTTATAGTTCTTAAAAATAGTGCCACTGAACACGTGCTTCTGATTTTGAAAAATGTGAGTGTTTTGGTGGTAAGAAAATTCTAACTACTGCACTCAAATAAGGACAAAGGACCAGGTAATTCATGGTCATATGTCATGACTGATACAAACAAAATGTGAAGCATTTCACAGGTACTCTTAATAAAGGGAATTACCCCTTTCCTACTCCATTCCCAGACTCTTAAGCTAAATGATGGAATGCTGAGTTTTAGCGATAATGTGAAGGCAGTGTATGTCTGGGGTTTTGAAAGGCTCCGCAAGTATGTGATCTCTTACCTTACCTAAGCATAAAACAATAGGCTATGAAGTTACTGGCCCCTGATGGACAGTCAATGTGGGGTCTATTGGGCTTCTTCTATGGTTGTCTAAGTCACATGACCCTGCGGAGCCCTTGTGTAGCACCATAGAGAAGAAATTATTGAAGCTGACACAATTGGACGGGGTTTTGTAGTTCATAAGGTGAGTTTCATGTTTTATCTCATTTGGAAATTTGAGTCTCCCAGTAATTTTCATGGAAGGCCAATGTTTTTTGTTGTTTAACAAATGAAGGGTCCAAGAGACAATAAGGCAACTAGGGCTCAGTTATAGAGAATGGGTTTGTTGGCTCTTGGTCCAGTTCTTTTGACACTACATTGTATACTTCCCACAAATGAAAGGACTGTATCCAGTGATAAAGAATGAGCCCATAAACCTGATCCTAAAATGTTTGCTACCAAGTGGTTCAGATAAATTAACCTTTCACACATGCCTCTAAGTATAGATTTAACATTTTCTCTGTTTATCTTGGAACCAATTTTCCTATTAATGTATCCTCTTCATGTGTAGAAAGACTTTCAGATTATATTCCAATTAAAAAAGGGAAAACTTTTTCAGCAATGTTCATGTTGATTCCTTTTTCATTTCATTTGAAATTCCATATTAGTTTTGCAGAGAAATATGGGTGAGGGACTTACAATAGGAAAAATCATAAGCCTGTTTTCAATTTACTTGTGTACATTTTAAAAATTACTGTGCCTGGAGTCTTCCAAGACTGATGTTTTTAATAAGTAGAATGTCATGTTATCAGGGATTTGTGGGCCCTGGCTATCATTTGTCAGCTTTCTTTCTTTCTTTCTTTCCTTCCTTCTTTCTTTCTTTCTTTCTTTCTTTCTTTCTTTCTTTCTTTCTTTCTCTTCTTCTTCTTCTTCTTCTTCTTCTTCTTCTTCTTCTTCTTCTTCTTCTTCTTCTTCTTCTTCTTCTTCTTCTTCTTCTTCTTCTCTTTTTCTCTTCTTCTTCTTCTTCTTCTTCTTCTCTTTTTCTTCTTCTGCTTCTGCTTCTTCTTCTGCTTCTTCTTCCTCCTCCTCCTCCTCCTCCTCCTCCTCTTCTTTTCTCCTGTGTGAGAAGGGTCCATAATTCTCTTTCATGCTCTTTTCCTTGTAAATATAAACATATTTTCCTGTGTCAGGACTCCAAGCAGCTTTCTAAAAGCTAGTATATTATTGTTCTTATGAATAGTTTATTTTGCTTGAGAGCTTTTGTTTTTCAAGTACTTCCTGCTTTTCTTATTATGACTTTTTCTTTAAACAGGGTCTGTGAGATGAACTTAACTAAAGATACCAGTTTTTTTTAGATCTGCTTTATAGGTAGCTAATGCTGTAAGAGTTTGATTGTGGTAGTTAGAATGTTCTTACTACCAAAACAATCATATGCCTCAAAATCACAAGCATGTGTTTAGTGGCACTATTTTTAAGTGTATGACTTTTCTTAAAGTTGGTGTATTTGGCTTTGAGATGATATAACACAGCACTGTGATTCAATCTTAAGGAATTTAGAATTAATCAATTAAGGGAACATTATATGACTTCTGAAAATAAAATAGGGGGTGTCATTGTCTTTTTAAGTTATTCAAGTTGATTTAAAAATGTTTTACTAACAGTGCTAGGGTGGGAGTTGTTTTGTTTCTTTTTCTGCTGCTGGGACTGGAAGTTGGGGGGGTGCGGGCATGTGCTAAACATATGCTCTACCACTGAGCCACACCCAGCCCAACACAGCTGTATTTTTATAAAAGCTTTTGTTCTTTTTTTTTTCCTGAAGGAAAGCGATAGCAAGTGATTTCCTGTGCAGAATGGAGACAAGTCCCTTTATCATTTTATGTACCCCATACACTCATTTCTTTTAATAATCCTCCAAAGAAAGAAAAGATAGGAAAGCCTATTAGATATCTTGCAATAGGTTAGACAGATTTAAGTTCAGACACTCTTTCTTGACATACTTATCAGTCACTGGAACATGCCTTTTCCCCTTTGTTTCTGTCCTTCTTTGTACACCCTCTTTTGAGTCAATTAAATCAAATTCTTACGTCCTATTTTCAAGAGAAATTCTGTGGCTGACTCTTCTTAACTGTTGGTTTGTGTGGATGGTTTTGAAGACTTTTCTGTATGTTAACAGGAATTTTAGACAGATAGTCAAATTATATGAATTGATCATCTGTTATTTGGCAGACAGCTTATTTCCCAATGAATACCTTTTAGCTTTTTGTGACTTTCATTCAGTTCTGCATTTTCAGTTCAACATTCATTCTTTGGTTGCCTATACTCTTGTGAGGTTTAGTTTTGCCTCTGCTAACACTTGATATATGACCTTGGGCAAGTCATGTAGCTTTACTGAGACGTGGAAGGCCTGTTTGGAATTAGGTACTGGCATTATTAACCTGAATTTTTCTATTAGCCTGAATTGTATACTATAGGACAAAAACAACCAATCTAGTTTCAGGGGAACTGAGAGGTTTAAGCCTATCTCTGCCACTAATTAGCTATGTGAACTTAGATATACTTCACAGTCTTAGATTCCAATAGATCATTTATATAATGAAAAACTTAGGCTAGATATATCTTTAAAATTATCTGGTTTTCTTATAGCTCTACTGATTATTATTACTATTTTTATAACCCAAATTCCTTCCAAGAATCCTTTCTTCAAGTGGAATTAATTCTGTATCTAGGAATAATTTTTGGCCAATATTGAACATCAAAATTTGTTTAGGGCTTTGTTATTTGTTATGTGTTTTCATATATTATTCTGATTGGGACTTCATGAGCCCTTGTGTGGATATTGTTAGGCATTTTAACAGCTCCCATTTTATATGGGCAAACTAAGGCACAGAAGTTAAGGAATCACTGAAAGGTAACCAGCCTTTAAGTGGTAGAATTAGAAATCAAGGTTTTTATGAATTTTAAGCACCAGGACACTGTCTTAATTTTCTTTCAAATGCACACTTTTATTTACCTGTTATTTGTTTGCCATAAGTTAAGTTTTAATTTTCAATAAATAATGACAGTACTAAAAGCTTTCTGATAAAATGCTATATGTCCTACCTTTCCTCCTTATTCCCTAGAGGAAGCAGGTTTCAAATTTTTTCTTCAGTGAAGTATGATTATATTGCTATATCTGAGTTTATCAATTTAGGACATGGTATTACTTCTGTTGTTGTTTTTGTTGGTCGGGGGGCTTGAACTCTGGGCCTGGGCGCTGTCCCTCAGCTCTTTACTTCTCTACTTGAGCCACAGTGCCACTTCTGGTTTTCTGGTGGTTAATTGGAGATAAATGTCTCACGGACTTTCCTGCGATTCTCAGATCTCAGCCTCCTTAGTAGCTACGATTATAGGTGTGAGCTTCCAGTGCCCAGCTATTACTTCTTTTTGGAGTAAAACATTTTTTTTGGGGGGGGGTCCGGTCGTGGGGCCTGAACTCTGGGCCTGGGCGCTGTCCCTCAGCTCTTCAGCTCAAGGCTAGCACTCTACCCCTTGAGCCACAGCACCACTTCTGGCTTTTTTCTTTTTGCTTATGTGGTGCTGAGGAATCGAACCCAGGGCCTCATGCATGCAAGGCAAGCGCTCTATCACTGAGCAACCTTCTCAGCCCCTGGAGTAAAAAAATTTTTTTTAATTAAATTTTTATTGTAAAGGTTATACAGAGGAGTTAGTTACATAAATCAGGTAAAGAATAGTTCTTTTTTGGACAAAGTCACCCTTTCCTTCTGTTACTACTTTTTACTTAAGAACCATAAACTTATTACTATTGTCTATCTAGTTTCATCTTTAAAAATGGATGCAATTTCGTAGTTAAATCAGTGATCTGTCCATACCTTCTTATGGCCATGTAAGTGTCAGTTACTGCTAAGCCATTTTATACTGGCTTTCCTTCATTTTTCTAGATAACAGTTTCCTCATAGTGTTCATTGTCCTAAGTTTTATTGTTTATTCCACTTTTGCCAAATCCTCCAAGATCTGTCACATCTTGTTAATATTCTTCCCCAAAGCACACATAGTTCCAAATATGCATATCTATTATCTTTCTGGATGGCCCCCTCTCCTGATTCCTGGCTGAATCACTTGCTCTGTTCGACTGGGCACAGCTGTTCGTCAGCATGGAATATTCCTTCACAATGCTCTTGTGTGCACTGCCTTCTCTTGATAGCATTTTCTAGTACTGTCCTATAAAGGATGCACTTTGAGATAAATTTTAGGAATTTTCACCCATCTAAAAATGTCTTTTATCCTTATGCTTGACCAATAACTTTACTGGGTATGTATATTTTTTAATTTTATCTTTATTTTTTAATTGGCATACATTCATACTACAAGGGGGTTACATTGTACTACAGTGTATTTTGAGCCAGTTAACCCCTTCTTTTATAGTCTCTAAGTTCCTTATTTTCTGCCTCCACTTTTTCTAACACTATTTGGTGGGTTTCCTTTTAATCTATATATCTATATCTATATATGCATATATATACACACAATATACTTATTTCTATCCTCTTCACTCCCTAGTGCCTTCTCCTTTTCCCTTCCTCTCCTACTAATTTGTTCCAGATAGTTTCCCTTTTACACTCATTAATAATATTTTGTTAGTAGTAATATTTTAGGTCTAGATTCTGCAATGTGAGTAGAAATGTGATGTTTGTTTTCTTTTTGAGCTTGGCCTATGGTCCCATTCATTTCATTTTTTGGGGGGGGGGTCCGGTCGTGGGGCCTGAACTCTGGGCCTGGGCGCTGTCCCTCAGCTCTTCAGCTCAAGGCTAGCACTCTACCCCTTGAGCCACAGCACCACTTCTGGCTTTTTTCTTTTTGCTTATGTGGTGCTGAGGAATCGAACCCAGGGCCTCATGCATGCAAGGCAAGCGTTCTACCACTGAGCTACCTTCCCAGCCCTCAAGACTTTTTTGTTCACTGCTTTAGGCTGGATCTTTTATCTGGAGAATCAGGCCACTTTTAGAAAATTTCCATGTTAATATTTTTATGATCTGATATGAACTATTTTTTGCTCTTATGTATGTACATTGTGTATCATTCTAATACATCAATAAATGTACTTGTTAAATATTATATATATATGATTAATTTAAAACATATTTATTATACCTAATTGTGAATGGATCCTCTAATCTTAGATTTTCTTTCATGATAAAGAAAATTTGAATTTCTCAGTTTCTGTGATTTTACTTCCCAATTAAATTTTAGTCACCATATTTTCAATTAGTTAATTAATTATGTTTCTGATTATCTTGTCATTTTTTAAAGAGTATCACTTTTTGTTTCATGGTTGCGATCTTTCCATAAGACCTGGCTTTGTTGTTTCTGATCTTTTTTCTATTTGTTTTGGTTTCTACCATTTATGTTTAGTAAAGCTTTATTATTTACATTTGAAAGATAATTATGAAAAATGGATCAGGGTAAAGCTTATTGACTTCTTTGTGGAATAATCCAAAAACTGCTCATTCATTGGTTAGGTCACTCCAAATGACAATATCTTTTGTCTTTGAACTTTCCAAGATCTGCAGGAAGTGTTCTTCCATTTTCTGTAGCTAAGTACCCTTTGGTTGGTTGTAAGTCTTCTAGGAAAAGGCAGCAGAAAAATTTTATTTATATAGTTTTTTATTTGATGTCACCATTTTTAGCTGTGTATCTTAATGCTTCTTGAATAATACCTAAAATCTGAAGTCCTTGATTCAGTTTCCCAAGAGATTAAACCTCTTGTTTAGTTGTTTAGCTTCTTCTGGTAAGGGAATTATAGTATAGTTATAGTTACGTTACATAGTATAGTACAGCAATCTAAACTCTGCCCCTCACTATATCCTTGTTTTTCATCCTAGAACCCCAACTCTCCTTCTCTTATGATTCTTGAGGTTTTCTCTGGCTCTCAAGCTTGTTCCTTGTCTCTTGTCTCTGCAGGCCTATATATTTGCTGGTCATTTCTCCATTTACTTTCCTCCTTCACTGACATTTCCAAACACATTGCTACTTCTCATCTACATATGTGATCTTATCTCATTTTTTCATACCTTTAAAAAAAACAAAATAAAACTAGAAAACAAACTAAAAGGTCTTCTCTTTGATCATATGAGTAGACTTTGTAGAGGGTACATTGGTAATACAAGCTTTTTTTTTTTTTTTGGTCGGTTGTGGGGCTTGAACTCTGGGCTTGGGTGCTGTCCCTCAGCTCTTCAGCTCAAGGCAAGCGCTCTACCGCTTGAGCTATAGCACCACTTCCGGTTTTCTAGTGGTTTATTGGGGATAAGAGTCTCATGGACTTTTCTGCCAGGCTGGCTTTGAATCATGATCCTCAGATCTCAGCCTCCTGAGTAGCTAGGAACCATCAGCGCCCTGCCAATTTTTTTTTTTTGAGACAAGATTTCTCTATGTACCTTAGGATGACCTTCAAGTAGAGATCTTCTTGCTTCAGTTTTTCCAGTGTTCAGATTACAGATATGAGCTAGAATGCCTGGCTAAATGCACATACTTGATTTATTATATTCATCAGGAATTCCTTCCATATGTTTTAATTAAATGACATTTCAGGAAGACACATATCTAAAATTGACTATTGACAGTCAACATTTTTGGGGTAACACATCTAATATTTAGGGAAAAACATTTAAAGATGATCATTTTATTTCCCAGTAGTTTTTTTAAATAAAACTATTGGCCCAGCCCAGTGATTTTGACTCTTTGGAATTATTTACTTGGATTTACTTGTAACAATATGTTTGAAATGTGTCTAGTGCAAAAATTGGCAGAGGGATGAGTGTGTTTGCAAGAGAAACTGATGGAAGAAAAGAACGATTCAAAGAGCTTTTGGTTGTGGAGAGTGGTGTTTCAGATTGTAACAATATATATATTAGTATCATCAATAATTTTTAATGAGTATCTAAACTTGATTTTTTTTGGCTTTCTGAACTCACAGACCATTCATGTTCTATTAGTGTCTTAAAAATGCTGCTCCATTTACACTGTGTCCTTTGAATTAAAGTGTTTCTGATTCTTGGGGCTAAGCTATCTGTAGATCTTATTATTTTGGTTGGTTTCAGAAGCCTCATAGGAGCCAGATTCTAAACAATAACTAGTATACTTTTCTTAAAATGTTTTCCCCTGGAGGAAATTTTCATACGTAATTCTTAACCATCATATCCTAATGTAGTAAAACTGACCTCCCCCTCACCACTTTTCACCAGTTTTCACCTTTCTACTAGATTTATGACTGCTATTACCAATACCATGAATTATCTTAGTGTTGTAGAGCACTGCTAGGATGCTGACTCTACTGCTTTGGGAAAAAGAAAAGATAATGTGGGAGTTTTAAAATTTCTCGATCATAGAAGATACTGAAGCATCAGTCAAGATGCTAGGCAAGATTTTTGTGTGGTCATTTAAAATCATTTACATTTTCTGAGTCTGCATTTGTAAAATGATTAACACTCAGTTGTCTTAAGAATCTCACAATAAGGGAGCCTGAAGGAATGAATGTAAGCTAACTTAAGTATAGAGATCAAACTACTTATCTTTGTTTTTTCTTTCTTAAACTTGTAAGAGTTATTCAGAAAATGTTGACTAAAATAATTTGAAAGAAAAGTACAATGTTGGGCAAAGGAAATTCCATGAAATCCTTATAAGAATTTTATATTAATAAATTTAATTCAATTCTAAAGATGTGGGAATGCATGTTCAGCATAAAGTGGATTATTAAACTGATTATAGTGGTTAGACAATTAAAGGGTATGTGTGTGTGTATATTATATATATACATATATATATATATATATATATATATATGTAGTGTGTGTGTGTGTGTGTGTGTGGATGGTATTGGGGCTTGAACTCAGGGCCTGTGTGCTGTCCCTGAGCTTCTTTGTTCAAGTCTAGTAGTCTACTTAAGCCAAACTCCTCTTCTGGCTTTTTATTTGGTGCTTAATTGGAGATAAGATTCTTTTTTTATTTATTTTATTTTATTGTGAACATACTGTACAGAGGGGTTACAATTACATGGGCAGGATAATGCGTACATTTCTTACCAAGCATTGAGCCTCCTCCTTTGTTTATCCTTCACATCCCTTCCCAGCCTCCCCCTCCCCCCCCAGTCCCAATCCTTCTTCCCCCCCACCCCCCAGATAAGATTCTTGTGGGCTTTTCTGACTAGGCTGGCTCCGAACTGTGATCCTCAGATTTTAGTCTCTTGAATAGCTAGGATTGCAGGCATGAGCCACCAGCTAAAGGCATGTATTTTTAATGGGCAAATATAGGCTATTGTCAGCATGTGGCTGAGCTGTGATCTCTCTCTTCTGTGATTCCAGTGTAACCTTTGAATTACCTTCTCTCTCATTGGCAGTTTTAAGAGCTTAGCCACTTTCCACATGTCTGCAAGTGACTCTGCATTAGATGTGAGGAAGATGTGGCTGATTTTAACTGTGGCTGGCAGAAAGAGAAAAACAGTAGAGATTGTCACTACATGGGTGTGACACTAGAAAGAGTTCTAGAGCAGTACACTATCTTCCCTTTTGTTGGGTTTTTGCAGAATGTTCTCACTCCCTTGGTCTCTCAAGAAGTCTGTAAAAAGAAATGGAAGACAGGGGCAGCATTATATGATAGCATTACTGGTAGTAATATGGGGTGGAAATTATGATTTGTGTGTTGTAATGAGAATGACAGTTTGCTTTTTCCTTTTTTTCCTTTGCAAGGAGCCTCTTCTTTCTGGACCTTTGTTTTTGTCTTAAATCACTGCTGAGGTATTTACAAACCAAGCCAGCACTTACATTTATTCACCAAAAGGAGAACAAAGCATGTGCTAATAGAAGTAGTCTAATAACTAGTGGAAAAAGCACCGAACTCAAAGAACTTGCCTTTAATGCATTGCTCATTACTTCTGTCACTGACCAGTATTTCAACCTTTCTGAGTCTCTCTTTCCCCATCTGCAAAATGGGGTTAATGAAGGATTTCATCTGGAAAGTGGGGATGATAGAGATTAAGAGAGATGACGTGGGTGCACCATTCCCCAAATAAACATGAGTTGAATCTTAACAATAATATTATGACTGTGTGGTTACAACCCAAACTTTTCTCCCTTTGCTGGCAGAAATGTCTGGGAGATTTCACATTCTTGTTCAGACTGTCTGCTCTTCGGTAGGGCTCTAGCAACGCTGCTGCTTGTAACTCGAGGCTGCATGCTTGCGCTAGTCTTCCTTTCTCAAGGGTTCAAATTAGAAGCCTGTGTTGAGAAAGGCACAAAAGTACAAAGCAAAAATCTCTGCAGAGTGTGCCACCAAATCTTGGAAAGTCATCCCAAGGAAGAAAGATTGCCACCGAGGAGGGAAAACGGCTCCGGGCAGCATTTCTGATGTGCAGAAATAATAATAATAAAGCCCCGATGTTGCCATTTTTTCCCCCTTTTCTTTTTCGAGCCAGAATATGGTCCCAGATAGAGGAGGAAACCCTGACAAGCTGGGAAGGAGATGCGTGGGGTTCAGAGGCAGCGTTGGGAAGGGGCGCAGAGCCTCGCAGTTCTTTGTTGGGGGGCGGGGAGAGCGCCCACTTTCCACGGGAGACATGGCTCCTCCCGGGGGACGACCCGCCCCGAAAGGGCTCCCGACCCTTCGCAGCCCCCCCCCCCGCCCCGTCTCCCCCCGTCCCGGCGGACCCGCAGCGGGGGCGGACTGCGGGGCCTTTAAGACTTTGGCTCGCCGCACATGCTCAGCTCTTTGTGTGTAGTTAGGAGTTTTTCCGTTTTAAGAAAAAAGAAGAAGAAGGAGGAGGAGGAGGGAAGCTGGAGGAGGACGGGGTGGAGGAAAGGGGAAGCGCCGGGGAAAAGCGCTGCACTTCTGCAGCTGCAGCCGAGGGACGGAGCAGGCGGCTCGGCCGCCGAA
>NW_012267252.1:15288639-15288950 GCF_000151885.1 Dipodomys ordii
GGGGGTAGGAGTCCCAGGTCCCTGTCAGGGGCGGGGCGAGACCACAACGCCGGGCTGTGGGAGGGGGGACGTGGATACTCGCGGGGACGTGGAGGCAGCCCCAGGCCTGTTGGATTCCAGTCTCGGCTCAGGAGCCGGGTAACGGTTTGAAGAGAAAAATGGCAGGCGGAAGGTCGCTGGTGGCCGCGCGTCAGGCGCGAGGCTGACCGCCCCTTATTCATCCCCCCCCCTCCTCCCGCATTGGACGCGCCCACCTCGGCGCTCCCGCTCGGCCCCGCCCTCCCGGGCGCGCGGCGCTCGCTCGGAAGCCC
>NW_012267252.1:15290183-15313290 GCF_000151885.1 Dipodomys ordii
CCCCCCCCCCATCCTCCTCTCTCCAGCGGTGTGACCCCCTGGTAACAGTTTATCTAGTAATCCGAGATGAGATCCTAACTAGAAGTGTTGACGATGCGTTTATGGGGTGCAAAATACTGTTGTAAGCCCCGTGGGTTGACTGTCTCATTTGCTCATCACGAGGGTTTACCAGAATTCCGGGACTGCATTTGCAGGGAGAAATTGAGGCTTGAAGTAACTTGCTCAAGGTTACACAGTAACGCTGAGTCGTCATTACAAATCTGACATCTTTATTCCAGAATGGATACTTTTACTTTCAACGACCTGCTTCGCTGAATTTGCTGAAACAGTCTTGAGAAGTATAGGGGTGACTTTTGATGTGTGTAGTGGAGACGATGGATTTCTCTAACCGGTTAGCTATCAGTTATTTTGTAGGAACTTCACCTTTTTTTTTTTTTTTTTCTGAAGCACTGGGCACTAAGGAGTTTGTTTTACAGAGGTAAAAAAAAAATACTTCCTTTCTCCCTATTGGTTGGTGTTTGTTATAGTCTTGCCTGTTACAAAAAGAAATGAGTGGGTGCTGGGGAGTAACAGATAAATTAGGGGTAAGTAGGGTAGCCGTCTGACAATTTGCAGGTAACACTCATTAAGAAAGCCAGCCTTTATCCCCCTAAGTCCTTAATATGAAATTTGCTGGTGAGTTTGTACCAAGGAAATTACAATATGTAGACTGCTAATACTTGTCAATATGATATGTTGTCAATATGTTGTCAACAGGATCTGAAGCAAAGATAAACATGGTTCATTTGTTTGATAGGATAATTTCTATGGAGTTTTAGCCTGCCTGCTTGTTTGCTTGCTTGCTTTTTCTTTCTTTCTTTCTTTTTCTTTCTTTCTTTCTTTCTTTCTCTTTCTCTCTTTCTTTCTCTTTCTCTTTCTTTTTTCTTTTCTTTTCCTCCCTTCCTCCTTCCTTCCCCTCCCTTCTTTCCTTTCCCTCCCTCCCTTCCCCTCTCTCTCCTTTCCTTCCCTCCTTCCCTGTCTTTTTTCTACTTTTGTATTGTTGCTAGTTAAAACAATGCTCCATAAAACTCTAAGTAAAAATGTATGTATTAAAAATTACACGTTTACTTTTTAAATAGATTTTTAATGGTTTATTTGGTTTGTGGAAGTGAAATCTCAAAGTTTTAGGAACTTAATTTGTAGTAACAGTTGCAGTGTTTCCAGGGTCCATACTTGTATGAGCTAGTATTGTATCATAGATTTCAAAATACATTGTGAGAACTGCTAATTAAAAGTTTAAAAAGGGCCCTAAGATGGGAACTTATATTCTATTGAATTGTGCCTTGTTACTAGTCTTATTTACTTAGATATTCTTAAATTCTATAGACATGACAATAACTGCCAACCCTCTTATCTAGCAAGATATAATTTTGAGTTAACTGAGAGCCATAATCAAAAGGAATTATTAATTTTTACATCTTTTTGTACATAAGTATTTGTTTGATCCATTTGTAATTGGGGATATTAGCTTTTGTGTGAAGAAATTTATCCCATTTTTCTGAAAAAGACAAAATTGTTGCAGTCCTTTAAGTACATACAATGTCTACATTTTATAGTAGGGGAACTTGTTAATCAGCAGGATCAGCAGCTTGTGACCTTACTAGCAGATGTCCCACTTAGTAAGAGAGGTCACATATCAAGTTAAAAGTAGTGTAAATAACATTGAGAGATGGTGTTCGTAAATATTGAGTAAAAAGCAGAATAGATTTTTTAAAAAATGTAGATATAGTTAAGTAACAATAACCTTGAGCTAATTATTAGTGTTCATCATTTCTTTGGAAGCTGTTATTTCCTATGATGTATTGTACCCTTGACAAATGTTATTTCATTTCTCTGTGGAATACAACCTATTAATTAGAGTAAACATAACTATACTACTGTGTTTTCTAATGTATACTCTTAGGGGTAAAGAAATTCAGGCATTTAATGTTTAAGAGAAGAATGCTTTAAAGAGAAGAATTTTTCCAAGTAAAGTACATGGTACATTGTGAAAAGTGTATTTGAAGATATACTAACACAGTGGGAAAGAACTAAAAATTCTCACTTCATTTTTTCCCAGTGAACTAAATGATAGATGGCAATCTTACAAATAGACATAAAAATGATTAATCATTCTAGCTAAGCAGGTGTCAAAATTAATTGGTTGGTTCCACGCTTTTTTCTACTATAGGAGGTTCATTAGGGAATAAAAGTTTTCAAATGCTTCTTTACAATGGAAGTTTAATAGTTGGGCGAAAATGCAGAAGCAAATATAGTGTCAATAATGATATTTCAGTTATTTTAGCACAGATCTCAGTCTTCTGTCTCTACTTGAAAAGAATAAAACATTTAAAGTGAGAAGTTCTTCCTTACATAAATAAAAAAATGACAATGATCTTCAGCTAAAGCTAGACTAAAGGAGCAACTCGAGTAAGGTGGTACATTGCTTGGTTTGTATTTTTATCAATTTATTTTTGGTGCTTAAACTTAGATGTTTCTTGCCTCATGTGGCTTTGGGACTTATGATTTCTCTTATAATTAGTGCTCTGAGGCTGAAAATATCTCATATTGTGAATCATTTATAAATATACAATTATTATTGTGCATTCATTGACTTTTTTCCTAAAATCACCTATTAAATCTTATTATATGTATATATAAAATATATTTTTTAAACTTTAGATTATCCAAATTTAGGACACTGAATTTTACAATATTTATAATGCAGTGGGGCACTTCTTTCTTTCTTCTTTTTTGTGCCTGAGTATTGAACTCACGATCTCAAGGCTGGCACTGTACCACTTGAGCCACACTTCAACTTCTGGCTTTTTTCCTAGGTTTTTTTCCCCTCAGTTTTGTTTTCTGAGCTGGTCCTGAATTGTGGACTTGTCTGTCTCTGATCCATGATCCTCAGATCTCAGCTTCCTGAGTACCTAGGATTATAGGTGTGAACCACTGGCACCAGATTGGACTATTCTGTTTCTAAAAGCTGCATAATGAATATAGAATGTCAGGTGTTAGGTTGTTATTATAAACAAATTGAGGCAAGATTAACTTCTACCTCCTGATAAAAGTTCATCTCTGGTTATAAAAGTTGTTTGATGATTTCAACTTCTGGGATTGTAGGATTAAGTTGTTTACATTTTCCTTGCTGTCTGTATTTTGGATTTATTCTCAATGTTGTAAATAATATATTGTGTTGATTCTGGATTAATCTGAGGCATGGCTCATAGTAGAGCAACTACCTAGTAAATACACAGCCCTGAGTTCAAACTGTAGTACTACTGAAAAAGAAAAATATGAATAAATAAATCACAAAAATATATTTAATAGGCAACTAAGCTAGAGCTAGGTTTGGGTAGTAAGTTTATTTTTCTTCTTGCTTTCTGTGCCTTCTGGTTCTCATCTGTTTCAGGACCTTTGGATCTGAATATAAGGTATCACTGTGGGATTAATGTGAGAACTGTGCAGTGTTTAAATGTTAGATCAGTTCTCAAAGCTTTTATTAAGCTGCTTTGAATCTGTTTCACATGAGCAGCTCATATTTAGCCTGGGGTCTTCTGTGGATTCATACACAAAATAGAGCATCTTCTTCAGCTCCCTTCACGTGGATTGCCCTTACACTCTGGCTTGCAGAGCACCTTTTCTCACTTATTCTGGGTGAGGGCAGAGCTGTTGTTAGAGCTCACCTAGCATCATGTGCTGCTGCTGCTCTCCCAGGCCTTGTTATCCTTCCATCTCTGGCGATTTTTTAAATAAACTTCTTAGATTTTCCTTAGCTTCCTGAGTAGCTAGGATAATAGGGTGAACAATAATACTATTTTTTACTTTTCTTTCAAGTTTAGGATCATGATATATACAATATTTTAATGAATAGATTTTTATTTATATATCAGACCAGTAATTGAGTTAATGTTACAAATTTTTTTTACTGTTGGATTTGAAGACAACTACTCTAGCAGACTGAGTCATTTGAAGCTTTTATTAGAACAATCAGGTAAACAGAGAATGAAGTCTTGGGAATAGCAGATATAGATTGCATTGTGAAGGGAACAAGAAGAAATGCATGCTTTGCACAGAATGATACAATAATATGTCAGTGTGCTCAGGGGAGGGAAAAAGAGTAGGTCTTCTTAAGGTTGAAGACTTTCATCTAAGATCATGAATAAGACAAAATGCCTGTTTCATCCCGTGTACTCAATGTAGTACCAGAAGTCCTAGCCAGACTAGTCAGGCAACCAAATAGGAAAACAAGAAAAAACAAGGAATGAAATTGTCTGCTGATAACATGATTTTCCAATAGAAAACTTTAAAGACATCATCAAAAAACTTAAGAACTAATGAATGTATTCAGTAAAGTTTCAGGTTACAAAATGAATATATAAAAGCCAGTAGTATTTGTATACACTAACAATGAACTTGAAAAAGAAATTAGGAACAAATCTTATTTATAATACCATAAAAACCTAAGATACATAGGATACATTTTACCAAGGAGGTCAAAGACCTATACTTTTTAAACTATAAAATACTTATGGAAGAAATTGAAATGATACAAATAAATGGAAAGATAATTTGTTTTCATGGGTTGAAATCGTTATTATTGTTAAGATGTTCTATTATCCAAAGTAATGCTCAGATACAGTGTAGCTGCCATCAGTTCCAGTGTCCTGCTTTATAGAAATCACAAGAACATTACTGAAATTTTCCTAATAGACCTTGACTAGACAAAGCAATCTTGATCAAAAACAAAAACACTAGAGGTATTATGCTTCCTGCCATCAAGCTATATTAGAAAGTTACAGCAATTAACAGGGAGGACAGAGGAGGTTGAAAGTGGTTGAGATAGCTGATTTGCAATGATGAAAGTAGAACAATTAATCCTGTTGAAATTGTTTTGGGAAGCATGAAGGGGCAAGAGAAAAGGATGGGGGGAGGGATTTGAGATTGATTGGAATAAATTGTAAATGTGGAAATGAAACAACCAAATCTCCCCTAATTAAAAATGAATGCATAGTCAGGGTACTGTGTAATCCTAGCTACTCAGAAGACTAGGCTCTGAGGATCATAATTTGAAGCCAGCTCAGGCAGAAAAGTCTGTGAGACATTCTTATCTCTATCTCTAATGAATAATAATAAAAAAAGTAAGCTGGAGGCAGAGCTTTGGCTTAAGCACAAAAGCTCACAGACAACACCCAGACCCTGAGTTCAAGCCCCAGAACAACAAACCATAAAAAACAAAGTTATTGCAACCAAAGCATTGTTGTGCTAATATGAAAATAGACACATTAACCAATGCAATAGGATAAAAAGCTCAGAAATAAATAAACCTATGGTCAGTTGATTTTGATGAAGGGGACAGTAACATACAACGAGGGAAAGACAGTTTCTTTAATAAGTGTTTTTCTAAAAGTTGGTTAGCCACATGTAGAAGAATAGAATTATACCTTTATTACCCCTCTTAAACAACGAAAATGGAGTAAAGACTTAAATGTGAAGACCTGAACCTGAGAAAAAACTGACTTCTTTCTTGTATATGACACCCAAAGTATAGGAGGCAAAAGCAAAAAAATTGACATATGAATAAAGCCAAAAAGCCTCTGCTCAAAACAATGTAGCAAATAATGGCGTGAAGATAAGATCCACAGGTTGGAATATTGTAAATTATGCATCAGATAAGGGGCTTATATCCACAATATTTAAGAAACTCAAAATAAATTAAGAAAATTATGTAAAAGCAGGCAAAGGATTTGATTTTTTTTTGGGGGGGGTCTGGTTGTGGGCCTGAACTCTGGGCCTGGGCGCTGTCTCTTAGCTCTTCAGCTCAAGGCTAGCACTCTACCACTTGAGCCACTGTGCCACTCTGGCTTTTTTCTTTTTGCTTATGTGGTGCTGAGGTGAGGAATTGAACCCAGGGCCTCATGCATGCAAGGCAAGTGCTCTACCACTGAGCCACCTTCCCAGCCCCTAGGCAAAGGACTTGAATATAAATTTCTTAAAAATAAATACAGAAGGGCTTAGACTATATAGCAAATTCTCAATATCACTTATCATTAGGGAAATATAAATTAAAATCAGAGGAATTATCACCTTACACCTGGTTAGCATAGCTAGTATCAATAGGATAGAAGATTACAAATATTGGCATGGATGTGGGGAAAAGAGAATCTTTGTGTGCTATTAGTTTAGTTGTTCTGAATCCAGGGATGCTGTGAAAAAAAGCAAAAAACAAAAAACCTGATGATCCAGCAATGCCACTGTTGTGATTTTATTCAGTATGTCGACCAGTTGTCTTCACTCCCACATTCATTGCCAAGATTTGGGAAGAATATAAGTGCCTATCACCAGATGAATAGATTAAAAAATGACATTAACAATGTAATATTATTCAGTTTTTTAAAAAGATGAGTAGAATCTTGTCATTTATGACAACATGCATGAATCTAAGGGACATCATTGGCAATGAAATCAATCTGGTGCAGAAATTAAATAGCTCATGATGTCACTTAAATGTGGAAGTTAAGAATTTGGACTCAGATAAGAGTAGGATGGTGGTTACCAGGAGCTGAGGGGCATAGAGTGGATAGAGAAAAGGAAAGTGCTGGTGAAAGGATATGAATTTTCAGTTAGATAGGAGGAGGAATTTCTAGGTTTCCATTACACAGCATGGTGTTCTACCACTTGAGGCATACCCCTCTTTCTGGCTTTTGGTGGTTAAATGGAGCTAAGAGTCTCACTTTTCTGCTCAGGCTGGCTTTGAATCTCTATCCTCAGGTCTCAGCCTTGTGAATAGCTAGGATTCTTGGTGTTAGCCACCAGTGCCTGGTGGGTGAGAGAGAGAGGGGGGAGGAGGAGAGAATGAGAGAGAGAGAGAGAGAGAGAGAGAGAGAGACTGACAGACAGAGACAGAGAAACAGACAGAGAGACAGAGACAGAGACAGAGACACACACACACAGAATGTATGTGTATGGTATGTGTATATGTATATGTATGTGCTGGTCCTGGGGCTTGAACTCAGGACCTGGGACCTGTCCCTTGGCTTTTTTGTCTAAAGCTAGTGTTCTACCGCTTGAGCCACAGTTTTACTTCTGTCTTTTAGAATTTCAGACATTCCTATCCAGCCTGACTTCAAACCAGGATCTTCAGATCTCAGTCTCCTGATTATCTAGGATTATAGACAATGGGATACCAGTGTTAGCTCATAATGTGTATTTAAAAATAGCTCCTAGCTACCAGGAGGATGAGATCTGAGGATTGCAGTTCAAAGTCAGCACCAGCAGGTAGGTCCATGAGAGTTTCATCTCTAATAAACTACTAACCAGAAGTGATGCTGTGGCTCAAGTGGTAGAGTGCTAGCCTTGAGCACAAAGAGGCTCAGGGATAGCACCCAGGCCCTGAGTTCAAGTCCCAGGATTGGCAAAAATCAAACCAAAACAAAACACCAACCCCCCCAACCCTAAAAGAGGGTTTTAAATGTTCTTATCATACAGAAATAGTAAGTATGTGAAGTGGTATATGTTATTAGCTGAATTTACTCAATTCATAGTATAAATATATATTGAAATATCAAATTGTATTTTTAAATATATACACTTATTATTTTCCAACACATGTAAACTACAAAAAGGAATTGATAAAGTGATAAATTGTGTTTCTAAAAATTCTTTATTGAGGAAGATTTCCCTGTGAGCATAGCTTACAAAGGACTAGCCTTGATTGGATCATAGTTGCCAGTGATAAACGCATATTCTTTGATAAGCAGGATTTATTGTTTCAGAGACAGTTGTTTCATTTACTTTAAAAAATATATTAGTTAAAGCTTGTTTTCTTAGGATGGGAAACAACATTTCTAATTTTTAGTTTTGTTTGTTGTTAGGACTTGTTTTCCTGCATTTACTAGTTACCACCTTGTGTTACAAATACCCTACCATACTTATTTAATTAGAAACAGTGGATTGGGCAGTTTCAGATAGAATGGGTGATTGGTTGGCCAGGCAAATGGGCAGGCATGTAGTTACAGACTGGCAAACTATTTCTGTAAGGGGCTAGGCAGCAGATACTTTAGGTTTTGTTGGACAGATGGTTTCTATTGGCAACTCTGTCTTTGTAGTATGTTAGTAATGTTAGGCAATATGTAAATAAATGAGTGTAGTTGTGTTCCAATAAAACTTCACTTTCACAAAGCAACAGTAGGCCAATAGTTGTAGGAGAAATGATCTAGATTAACCATATGGTTCTCAGTTCGAGAAGAGGAGTGCTATAGAATTACAAAAAATAAGTAAATGGGTTGAAACTCAGTTTACATTTTAGACAGATAATAAATAGTTGTCATAAAAGAAGCCTATTTTACTTTTTAGCATGGTTGAACTGTATGCTTTCTAATTTCTGAGGAGTTCCACGAAGTGGTAATGTACTGAGAATGAGAGTGAATAAGCTGAAAAGTAGGTATTTGTGGTTGGGGTATAGTCTTGGACTTTTGAATTTTAGAGGAATAGTTCTTTCTTGTGAAAGTCTGAAGTGTGTAATAAGAATGCTTTGCTCAAGTTGTGTGGAAATGAAGGTTCTTGGGTTTGAGAAGAGGTCAGGGACCAGGTATAATGGTACATGCTTATAATCCCAGTTTCTCAGGAAGTGGAGATAGGATGTGAGGCCAGCCTGGGCAAAAGCATTAGACCTTACCGTGAAAATAAACTAAAACAAAAGGGCTTGGGACATGGCTTAGGAGATAGAGGGCTCAAGCATGAGGCCTTGAGTTCAAACCCCAGTACTGCCCCCCCCACCCCCAATTGAGATCTAAAGATGAGTAAGTTCTTATTATTGAACTGGTGCATTCTTCTCTTACTCCTGTATCTTGATGATTTTCTATTTTCTTTTCCTTGGTTGTTGGCAGCTTCACATGCTTACAGTACACTGGGTAGAATTCCTTTTTGCAATAAATAGTGTTTTTAATGCTGTAGTGGAGGGAAGAAGGTAGGGAAGAAATTCACTGACTATGATGAGTTATTTCCATGAACTCCTGTGTAATTGTACCACTGAAATAGAAAGGAACAGGGTGTGTAGTTTTTAAATACTCCTGTTGTGTGATTGGGTGGGGGCCAAAATAGTACCCTCATGGGGAGAAAGAAAGGTTATTATGGTAGTTCCTAGAGTGTATACCTCTAGGAACCTCAAGGTATACCTCCTCAAGGATGGGAGGATTTATTTATTTATATATTTTTGCTGGTGTTGGTTCTGGGGCTTGAACTCAGGGCCTAGGCATCATCCCTGCTGTCCCTGTGCTAGTTTTACTCAGGGCTAGCACTCTATCACTTGAGCCACAGCTTCACTTCTGGCAGTGTGTGTGTGTGTGTGTGTGTGTGTGTGTGAGTGTGTGTGTGAGTGTGTGTGTGCGTGCGCGCACGCGCACCTGGGCTGACTTTGAACTGCCATCCTCAGATCTCAGCTTCCTGAGTAGCTAGGATTACAGGTGTGGGCCACCAGCCCCTGCATAGACTTTAAGAATATAGGGCAGAACTAGGCAGTGGACTTGCAGAAAAATAAACCATAAGTCAGAAATATTGGTCAAGGATAAATTGGAGCATCATGATTATTTAATACTGTGATGCTACGGAATGGGTTTTTGTGATTGTAGAGAAAGGTGATTTTCTCATATGTGGTTTGGGAGATAATCCCAATCAGGAAGATGGCAGATTAAATTGTAGATGACATCTGCCAGTTTTCTTTTATTATAAAAAGAGCCATATATTTCTTGACTCTATAATAAGGTGCTATTTGACTATATTATACTTCTCCTTTGTCGTCGTCTTCTTCTATTTGGTCAGGGCTAGAACTCAGCACCTGGGCTGTCCCTGAGCTTTTTTCTTCTCAAGGCTAGCACTTTACTACTTTAGGTCACAGCTCTACTTCTGGTTTTCTGGTGGTTAATTGGAGATAAGAGTCTCACAGACTTTCATGCATAGGCTGGCTTTGAACTATGATTTTCAGATTTCAGACTCCTGAGTAGCTAGATTATAGGTGTGAGCTACCAGTGCCCTGCTATACTTCTATTCTTTATAAAAGAAATTGCAATGGAAGTAGTTATATAGGGTCATGGAACAAATTAGAATTTTCTATAAAATTAAATCCCTGTGGCACTGAACAGTTATTACATACAGGCTGAATCTTGTTTTTATATTTTAAATGACACCTTAAATTTGTAGTATTAAATCTAACTCTTGACTTTGGAAGTTATTAAAATTAATATCGTGTATGTGTGTGTGTGTGTGTATGTGTATGTGCATGCATATGTGTATGCACTCACAGCCTGGTCCTAGGGTTTTTAACTCAGGGTCTGGGCACTGTTCCTGAGCTTTTCTGCTTAAAGCTAGTGCTCTACTACTTGAGCCAAGCTCTACTTCTGGCTTTTTGATGGTTAATTGGAGATTAGAGTCTCATGGACTTTTATGCATGGGCTGGCTTTGAACCTCAGAGCTCAGCCTCATGAGTAGCTATCATTATAGGCATGAGTCATTGCTTTGATTTTAACCATTTGTTTAAACTTCAAGTTAGAAGTTGTGGAGAAGGTTTTTAATGAACCCTAATGAATAGGCAGGTGTCCACTGTGCAACATTTCCAGCTTTCTTAAACATATTTAAACTCCACAACAAAAACCTCAAACCACTATATTTCTAGCTAAGAAGATAACACTAAAAGTGGATGGTTCTTACATTTTTCAAAAATAAAGAAATAATGTCCCCAAAGTCATTGAATTTATTATTGGTTATATTAATTATTACTTATATTCAGTCACAGTCACAGATTTCACAGCTTCTTGGTTATTATAATTTTACCTGGCATCGAGGCTAGACTCAAACACAGAAAATGATTTTTCTAAATTATCTTGTTGATATTTTTTATTAGCCTATCTTCTAAACCTCTCTCCATTTTCAGTTGTACTGTATTTAACTTATGATTCTATGTGACCATTAGAATCTTAAATTTTATTATTGTAGTTTTCAGTACTAAAATTTTCATTAAACATTTCTGAATGATGCTAATTCAGTTTTCAGTTAACTGAAAATTTGAAGCTTGCCTTTTGTCTTTTTGAACATAGTAAAGCATGTTTTAATGAGTGTATCTGAAAACATTAATAGACTATCTTTGATCCCATTCCCATTATCTTTGTTCTTATTGGTTATATTTTCTTATGCTTCATTATCTTTGATCATGCTGTACATTCTATTAAAAATATTGGTGAAAATTGCTTGAGACCAGGGATTATGTTTTCTTTCTTTAGAGAGTATTCTTTAACTTCTTTTAGGAGCTCTGGCTCACTACAGGTTCTAGCATTACTGTACACCAGTTATAACGTTTGGAATTTTCTATTGCCCAACTGACATGCAGTGAGGTAGCAGTTCAGTGAGGGCTGGTTTACTTCGGGTACACCATTATCCTGATGATCATCATGGACAAGTAAAAGTGCTATGTTGTGTGTTTCAACCCCTTTCTAATTTAGGCCACTGCCTTCCATTTTTCTCCCTCTTTCTCTTGAGACCACAAGGCAGTTTCTTCTCTGTAGGCCAAACTCTGAAGAGCAAAAGCAGCTTTGAATGTTTGACTCTTCTTGAAAGAATTTGTAGCTTCTGGATCTTGGCTTGTAGGTGGATTTTCTTTTTTCATTTTGGTATTGATGATTTTAAAATTTAAAACGTTCAAAGTTCAATTTTTTACATTGTTATCAGTGGAAAGTTTTTGTTAATTACCTCATCTAGTGTGGTTGAAAGTTAATTAACATTATTTAAACTATGCTTTACTTTTCATATCCATGGCACAGGATTACTAATTCCGATCTGATAGGGCTTTTGAGGTTTTTAAATGAAATAATGTAGTAACCAGTGGGTCCTGAATAATCAGCATGGCCCCATGGCCCAGCCCGCTGGAGGGGGCAGGGCATCGAGAGGCTGATGTCAAGATAAATTTGTTTTCAGATGTAGAGAAATATAGCGATTTGAAACTTTTCTTATATTGTAAATGAACACTATTTTTGGGTATTACTGTGTTTCATTCCTTTGACTGAATGATTTTTAAATTTTCTTATGCTGCTATACATCTTAAAGTTTCTTTGAGGTAATTATTTCCATGGTTTCTTTTCCAGGTTAACAGAACCTTCTGGATATTTAACAGATGGTCCAATTAACTATAAGTATAAAACTAAATGTACATGGCTAATTGAAGGCTAGTAAGTATACAATTCAAATTGAATTTTATTCTGAAATGATAAAGGAACTCATTAGTAATAAGCATAATAGCTACAGTTAGAGTTTAATTGCTTCTTAGAAGATGCCAATTATATATTTTTTATATTTGAAAATGTAAATTATAGTACTTCTTCTCTTGTGATATAATAGACTAATTTATGTATATTTTATTGTTAAATTATGCTATTGTGCTATTAAATACAGTAGGCAGTTTTTGACTTTTCAAAAACATTGTTATGGCACTTAAAATCTCTATAGAAAGTATAAAAATATTTCATGCTGAGTTTGACAAATACTTTCTCATGTTATGAACTGGTTTATACCACTCAGCATTTTAGTTTTAAGAGTATTTTTTTGTGGCAATACTGGAGCTTGAACTCAGGGTCTCATACTCTTGTTTAGCTTTTCCTCTTAAGATTGGCACTGTACTACTTGAGTCATACCTCCATTTCTGGCTTTTTGCTTATTAGTTGGAGGTTACAGTGTCTTGGATTTGTCTGTTTGTGCTGCCTTTGGACTGTGATCCTCAGATGTCATCCTCTGGAGTAG
Source organism: Dipodomys ordii (assembly GCF_000151885.1). Classification (NCBI taxonomy): domain Eukaryota; kingdom Metazoa; phylum Chordata; class Mammalia; order Rodentia; family Heteromyidae; genus Dipodomys; species Dipodomys ordii. The sequence continues at coordinate 15,302,988 of NW_012267252.1, forward strand.
CAAGGATTACACTGCACCTGGCTCTAAAAGGGTATTTTAAGATGAACATTCTGTAAATGTTATTCATTTAGGGGTATTTTTCATAATTAGGGCTTGAAACTGAATTTATATATTTAATCATGAGTAAATAATAAATGAATTGATAGTAATTCTTTTGAACCATTTTGTAATTCTTAGAGTATATTTGGAAACCATACTTTTTGGCAATGTTTTAAATCTAAACACTATCAATTTTTTTGTTATGTATCTTTATTGTGTTGCTTATTTGCTCAGTGTATCAGATTGAGACCTCTGAGGAAAACTTGTAGATCTTAGTGTCTCTACTTAGGAATTCTGTAGCAATGAGAATAGTTGTTAAGTATTGAATTTTAAAAATAAATTTTATTAACTATAATTTGCTGTCATAAAATGCTATCTTTTAGTATACAATTCAGGTTTAACTATAATTTGCTGTAATAAAATGCTATCATCCTTCAGTATACAATTCAGGTTTCAGTAGTGTATATAAACTGAAGTCTTTGTATTAAGTAAATCATAGAGCATTGCTTGTTAATTATATTGTATAGGAAATGATGATACAGGCATATGGTCTATTAATTTTGACAGTTGCATCTCCACAGCTTAACAGGTTTTTCCTTTGGTGATTTAGGAATTCATAGAAAAATATTCACAAATAGTTTTAAAATAAAATATTCTAAATTATTTTGAACTGTGTTTTGGAGATGATAAAACATACATTGAAAATAATTTTATTTATTTCAGTCCAAATGCAGTGTTAAGATTAAGATTTAATCATTTTGCTACGGAATGTAGCTGGGATCATATGTATGTTTATGATGGAGATTCAATATATGCACCTTTAATAGCTGTACTCAGGTGAGTAGTTATATTTAATTGATGAACTATAGTAAGTGATAGGAAATTGAATAATTATATATCACTTGTTAACTTGTAATATATCGATCTGTACTTCAGAATATATTTAGTGCAGATAATGATGGCTAAATTTCATGATGATTACAATACTATTTTGTATATTGTGACTGTCACATTTGTATACAATAATATAAATATTGATGTGGCATAGATGAATAGGTACTACATTAAAACTATAGACTTGTTTGTAAGTAAATAATCTCACTGTATCTTAAAAGTTATTTCAATATATTTCCAGAAGTATCCACTTAGATAGAGTAGGGTGAGTTCACACTGACGAACAAACAAATGGAAAGATACATTTTTTTTCTAGTTTTCATTTTGATGAAATGATGAACTTTTACAATCTGAAAAATAGGGCTAACTTATATTTTGTGCAATGATTTAATAAAGTGTTTTTAACAGTTCTCAAAATTGGTATTTTTTTGTTTGTATACAGTTAGGGTATTTAGCCATTATAGCACCTTTAGTATCAATTTGAAAATGCTTTATATGTATGCAGAGATTATTATAAAAATTTACGAGTAGGAAAAAATATATTGTACATACAAAAATTATGAATATGTAGTATAGATTTTCTGTCTAACTTAGACAACAAAATTGTTGACCAGTTACACATTACATTTTTCTTTACTTTTATTTTTACAATCTGTCAAGTTGTCACTGTTGAAAATTTAGGTATAGATTAAAGCTACTATTCCCGTCAAAATTTTAATTTTTCTTTGGCTATTTGTGTTGCAAATATCCTATTTTACCAGGGATGTACACTACCATTTTTTGACAAAAATTTACAGACTTGTATTTCAATTTTATGATATTTATCACTGTGCTCTTATGATTATTTTATAGTAAACCAGTAGGAATTTTGACACTTATTCTGTGATATTGCTGAAAATATTTTCAGAATTTCTTTTTAAGTTGTTTGAAAGCATATTACAAGTCGTTACATATTTATAACAATAGAAAATACAGATTCTCATGTATAATTGTACTGTAAGGTAACTCATCATTATGATTAGGCAAGATGCTAGGTTCAGACAGTTGTATTTAGCAACTTAAGACATTACTTTGTTATCATTCTATTTTTGTAACATCGTTGACTAACTCACAGGTGTGTTCATTTGTTTTTCTAGTCTTCTTATTTCCTTTCTAGTAACCTAATGACTGCATTAATTGACACCAGTTCATACTTTAGTATCCTTTCTTTTTACTAAAGGAATCACTTATAAGATAATTATCAGGAAGGGATTTAGTACATGACTGTGAAGATGGAACTAGTGGTTTTTTTTTATAGCAAGTGTTTTGTTACTTATCCTGAGGAAGATGAAAAACTCATGTTTGCATATCCATTTGATGCTAAGCTCTGTGCTAGACAGTTTAAATGTCATTTTATCCTCACAAAGCTCTTATAAGAGAAGTACTGTTATTCTCATTTTACAATGAACCAAATTGAGACTCAGAGAAATTATTTACTTCTATTATCTGATAAGTCAGGATTAGCGTTTCAACTGCAATTTCTTTAAAAACCTATATTGTTTTAACTTCACTTTGTTAAGAACTAGAGTCTAATTACGTTTGAATTATATTACTCGCATAAATATTTATTAATCAACAAACATCTGATATTCGATTTGATTCCACAGATATACTAAATCTGGAGTAAATAGTAAGGAATAAGGCATAGGCCCTTTGGATAAATTCAGATAGCAACTACCAGGAGTTAGTCTGAACTTCCTAGATTGTGTAGTCCTCTACCAGATTGCCCTCACTTTGGGTACTGGTTGTCCCCACTTTCACGTCTGACTATCTGGCTACACGTTTGGTCATTTGTACACTTCCTTAATCCTTGTAGTTCAGTAAAATGATTCTCAGAACTCAGACTAATGCTCTATTTATGACTATGGTTTTATTATAAAGAATAGAAATTATGGTGACTCATGAATGTAATTCTAGCTATTCAAGAGGCTGAGATCTGAAAATTGCAGTTCAAAGCCAGCCCACTAGGAAAGTCCATGAGACTCTTACCTCCAGTTAACTACAAGAAAACTAGAAGTGGCACTGTGGTCAAAGTGGTCTATAGAGTATTAGACTTAGTACTAGTAGCTCAGGGATAGCACTCAGGCCCTGAGTTTAAGCCCCATGGGTGGCCAAAAAAAGAAAAGAAAGAAAGAAAGGATAGAAATAAGAACCAGCCAAATAAAGAGTGGTTGGGATGATTCACAAATGCAGATGTTCCTGTTCTCAAGATGTTACCCATTCAGCACATCAATGTAGGACACTGGGATGTTCACCCTTGATATCCCTTCTGTAGGCCTGTTTAGTTGACTCTGGCTATAAGGAAGTTGAAATCATGTCTCCAGCTTTCCTCCTCTCTTCATATGGCCTTAATTCTTTATTCACATTGTTAGTCTTACTGGTGTGACCATCTCTCATCCAGAAATATGTCTTTAGCTTTAAATTTTCTAAGAGCACCTTCCTTGAGTCTGCCTTGGCATAAACTGTTAGGACCTATCATGAGAAAAAAAGACACTCTATTACTTGAGAAATCTGAAGTATTTAAAGACTGCATTCCAAGAACTGACAACAAAGGCAAGCCAAATTCTTTAGTGTACATAGTCATGCTCTGGAAGAAACAGATTTTTCACAGATTATAATCAGGTAATGAAAGGGAGTTATGTCATTTCAGAAGTAACCAGTCCTATGTAGTGAATTTTATCGCAAGTAGAGAAATAACAGGCAAAGTTTGGGACAAGATAGGACATTTATAAAGGTATTGATACACTACAGAAATTAGTAAGTAGTTTTGACAAATTTCATCAAAAGTCATGTTGAAGGTTTATATAGGAGCCAGATTGTCCAATAAACAACAATTTGCATCCTCTACTGAATACTGATTTTGTGCCATTCAAAATATAAGAATTCTTTATATCTGCTGATTGATTTTATCCTCACATTGACCTTTTAAGGAGGTATGATTTTTAGCCATATATAAATGGAGAACTGAAGAACAGAAAGATTTTGAGTGGCTAAGAGTTGCCTCTCTGGTGAGAGTCAAGAGTTGTCTTCAGTCATTCTAATTCTGCTTCTTGTATACTGCATTTAAAGAAATTGAGTTATCTTTGTCAGCAGCTCTTATTAGAAAGTGGAGAATGTTTAGAAGTTTTGATTTTTTTTTTTGGTTGGTTGTGGGGGTTGAACTCTGGGCCTGAGTGCTGTCCCTGAGCTCTTCAGCTCAAGGCTAGCACTCTACCACTTGAGCTACAGCGCCACTTCAGGTTTTCTGGTGGTTTATTGGAGCTAAGAGTTTCACGGACTTTCCTGCCCCAGCTGGCTTTGAACTGCAATCCTCAGATCTCAGCATCCTGAGTAGCTAAGATTACAGGTGTGAACCACCGGCGCCCAGCTTAGAAGTTTTGATTTTTTTAAATTTCAATGTGCTGGATAATTGGGTTTTGTATTTGGAAAAGAAAATTATTTGAGGCCTAGAAAGATATGTTTTTGGAGGTGTGGCTTAAGTGATAGAGTGCCAGCTGAGCAAGCTGAAGTCCCTGAGTTTAGAGTCTAGTATAGAGAGATCTGAGGACATTAGAAGTCCTTAGTTATCTCAACCCAACTTGAAGTGTTGAGATTCATAACTAAGCTGTACTGCAATCCTTAGGGAGGGTTTGACTTAAAGGTACTGTATGTTAATCAGAGTTCTAGGTCTCAAGTCCAACTCCAGGTTCTACATGTTAGCCTGGCCACTTGCCCCAACATGCCAAATAGGGATAAGCAGTGATGAAGGGCAAAGAAAGATTTGCTAATATTGCATGATTATGTTGTAGACAGGTGAAGTAGGCACTTATGGTCTGTCCACATGGCTTGGGTTTAAATAGAGAAAGACTTGAGGAAGGGAGTCTTGGACTAAGTGTGGCCTAAGTGCCTCATTCAGCATAATCTCAGTTCTCATTGTGTGTGGGGTTCTAGGGAAGTTGTTGTTGTCTTCACTTGAGAGTAACAGTGGTTACCGTGGCATAATTACTCCTGCTTTAGCATGTAGCCTTGTTATTACAGGCAACATTTGGGCAAATCATTTTGGCTGTGATTTGTACAGAAAGGCTCTGCTGATCTTTTCCTTGGTGGAAGTTTCAGCTGCTATTGATTCAGATGCTATTGATTAGTACTGTTCTTCCTGGATTCCAAGGTGGTTGCTTAGAACAAAGATAGATACAAAGTAAAGGTAGAGCTGTCAAGTTTTTTTTTTTTAATTTTTTTCCCCTGCTTTTAGTTACCCTTTGGACATTTGTAGGAGAAAGTGAGGAGTCAGTGCTTCTAGCAAAAACATTTTCTAAGTACCAGCTATTTATGGATTATACTACAGTTTGGAGTGATACAAATTGCCTGGTACATTAGGTGGAAATCCTTTTGTTTATAAACACTTATAAACAAGCAACCTGTTTGTTTTTCTATTTCAGAGAGATCTCAGAGGCTAAGAATGTTTCTTATAAAGACCTGGGAATATTATTTATCAATATATTCACTTTGATGCAGTCTCACTACTGTGAAAAATATGCTTATATTTTTAACAAAGAATAGTATTATAGAATTTGCTTTTACTTACAAGACTCTTTTTAAAATCTTGCATTTTTTTTTTTCGTTTTTGGCCTTGAACTCTGGGCCTGGGCCCTGTCCCCGAGCTATTCAGCTCAAGGAGAGTGCTCTACCACTTGAGCCACAGTGCCACTTCTGGTTTTCTGGTGGTTAATTGGGCTTTCCTGCCCTGGCTAGCTTTGAACCATGATCCTCAGATCTCAGCCTCCTTGAGTAGTTAGGATTACAGGCATGAGCCACCAGCACCTGGCTGTTTCATTTTCTTATAACTAGAAAAATCCTATGCTGTATAATAGCTACTAATCATTAAATCAAGAGGTGATTACTTTTTAATTTCATTGTATTGTTTGAAAGGGCAACTGAATATATTTTATTTGTCAATATAATTTATTGTAGAAATTTAGCTCCTAGTGATTCCTAAACATGAATTTAAGTTTGTTTGATAAGATTGACTTTGAGTTTTATAACTTTTGTTTGTTAGCAGCTAGTTTTTCTTATGACTTTTTTTTGTTAATTTTAGAGAGGTTAGTATACTATAACTAGAAAAAGATACATAATTTTTATCTTTGAACAAGTACTTTAGAAGAGAATATCAGAGCTGAGTGCTGGTGGATTGTATCTGTATTCCTAGCTTCTCAGGAGGCTGAGATCTAGAGGATAGTTTGAAACTAGTCTGGGCAGAAAAGTCCATGAGACTTCATCTCTAACCAGCAAAAATGCCAGGATGAAGATATGGTTGAAGTGGTAGAGCATCATCTGTCAACAAGTAAGAGAGCAAGGCCCTAAGTTCAAGCCCTAGAACTAACAAGAAATGAGTATGTTACTTAGAACTCTTGCTTTTTTGTAAATTTATTAATCTTTACTTCTATTCTGCCCTTTTTGTATGCAAGTAGGCCTAAGTGAGCAACATTCTTTTTGGGAATAGTTATATATTAGTAATCTGTATAAGTATGTAAAACTTTAAATTAACATGAAGACATGTATTTTAAAATAACCTGAAACATATAGGTTAGTGTTTTGAAAATGCACAACTTTAACTAGAATTTCATTAAAAGCACTTAGCTGGTATAGTCTGTTCTTTCTGGCTTCATTGGAATTTGTAATCAGTGGGAAAGAGTAAGTTATACTTTCATTTGTCAGAGTAGCAAGGGGCTTTGAGTGATGCCTTATATATGAGTTACGTGAAAGACCACCCTCCAGTATGACAGGATGTACAGGAAAACAAAAGAAAAATGGGACATTGCAGTCCAAATGGTGATAAAGGGGAAAGAAAGCAGTGAAGTGACATAGAGTACTTTTCAGTATATATCAGAAGTAGTGGAACTAACTAGTTAGAAATGGAAAGGGACTACTTTTTGAATTATTGTCCTTGTACTTGTCCTCATAATGTATATACTTGCTGATTCTGATGAGAGTATATTTGAGAAAATTTTCTAGGAAGTTATTTGTGAATATATGCAATGTCCAATTTTGCTTTTTTTCAGTGGTTTGATAGTACCTGAAGTAAGGGGAAATGAAACTGTGCCTGAAGTTGTTACAACCTCTGGCTATGCACTGTTACACTTTTTTAGTGATGCTGCATATAATCTAACTGGTTTCAACATTTTTTATTCGTAAGTATTTTTTAAATTTCATATTGTAATAGTTTCTTATAACAACTTTTCTTTATAGATGCCTTATATATCAGGAATAGGTTGGTATGTTAAATTTCACATGATATAGGATCTTTTCCTAAGAGGCATCCATGTTAATGATACATCATAAATTGGTGTCTGAGCTGGTGCTACTATAATTTCTAAGTCTGAAATGTTATTGTAGCAGGTTGTGTGTTGAAAAAATCAACTGCAAATTTAAAACTGTTCACAATGGTTAAGTAAACATACATGAGTGTAACAACTGGCATGTATTGCAAGGTGTCCTGAACTGCCTTTCTGTAGTTAAAAATAATTTGAACTCTGGTGTCAGAGCTAAGTTTTGGTAGAATGTTGTATATTTTCTGTATATTCTATCATTTAATTCCTTTCATGACAATTCTGTAAAATGGAAATTTTCATTTTCATTTTGTGTATGAGGAAATTTTGACTTAGGCGATAAAGTACATGAGTATTCCACTATCTCTTCTAAAATAAGAAAAATAATATTCATTGAACATCAATAATATGCCTAACATTTTATATAAATTTTTATTTTTAGACATCCAGGGGCCAAGTGAAGTAGCCACAAGAGCTAGCTGTTAGGTACTTTTAGAGGAATGGCCATATAGAGGATTTTACATATAGAGCTTTTTCTTCTTTATAAAACAGATTTTGATAATCAGAGAATTTTTTCAAACCAACAATAAAGTATTATAAATACCTTTGATTTAGTAATTCGTTGTAGGACTTCTTTATCCTAGAATGTCTGTAAGTCTGTACATAAGAGTGTATAGGTATATAGTAGAACACAGTCAAAGGTCTAAAATTAAAAAGTCAATTAAAGAGCACTGCTACTACCTACATACTGAACACTTGTACAATACACATTTGACTAATACCTGTAGTCTCTATATCCGTATGCTCTTTTATAGGAGTATGTAACTGTTAACAAGTGTCCTAACATAGAATTACATTATACCTTGGCTTTTCTTTCATATACTTATGAATTTATTTTTCAAAAACATTTTCACTTAAGTCTTTATAATACATGTACTTAGAACTGTACAGATCCTGAAGATATTGAATGTGAATCCTTGGATATTTGGAATCTTGGTAGCAAAGTATTTATTGGATGAACAAAGAATAATAAAATAGATGCTAATGGAATTGCATAAGAGAAAAGGGTAGAATAAAGAAGATTATGAGACTTTACTAAATAAGCACATGAAAATTAAAAGTTCATAAAGTAACAAAAATTCTTTCTCAGTTATCTTGAGTTCAGGTATATATGAATTATATTTTACAGAATCAATTCTTGCCCTAACAATTGCTCTGGTCATGGGAAGTGTACAACTAGTATCTCTGTTGCAAGTCAAGTGTATTGTGAATGTGATAAATACTGGAAGGGTGAAGCATGTGACATTCCTTACTGTAAAGCCAATTGTGGCAGCCCAGATCATGGCTATTGTGATCTAACAGGAGAAAAATTATGTGTCTGCAATGATAGTTGGCAAGGTAAGCATGTGGGGGTGTGCTATTTTGGAAACATTCTACATTAATTTATTTTGTTAGTTTGTACCCAAACCACATGGATTTGTTTTTAGAATGTTCATATTGACAATGGACTTCTTAATATTCTGTATTCTCACAAGTAGAATTGATTTTTCTGGACATACTATGTTTTGAGAGTTGAATTATTTTTAAAAAATATTTATTTATTTACTTACTTATTGTTGGTCATGGGTCTTGAACTCTAGGCCTGGGCACTGTTTCTGAGTTCTTCAAAGCACTCAAGGAGAGTGCACTACCACTTTAGCTACAGGGCCATTTCTGGTTTGAATGAAATTATATATGAAACTTCAAATTATAGGTGTGTGACCATTATGATCTTTACACTTTCTTTGGTCAAATCTCTGAAGATTTGATGGTTTCAATGGATTTAATGTGGTGTTTCCAATTTTGATTATAATGGGCAGCAAAAGCTATGTTGTAAAGCCAAATGCAGGAGGCCTACATTATTTTAAATTTATTTCTTAGGAAAACCTGACCTCTTGTGGCCATTTTTGGATGAACAGGGAGTATTTCAAAAAGTGTAAGATAAGACTATTTCAGAAGCATATTGTAAAAGATTCTTTGGAAAAAATTCTTAGCGCGCCTGGTGTGTGTGTGTGTGTGCGTGCATGCGTGTGTGTGTGTGTGTGTGTGTGTGTGCCTGCCTGTGTGCTAGTGCGCCAGCAGGCCAGTCTTGGGGATTGAACTCAAGAGATTGGGCAATGTCTATGACCCTTTGGGCTAAGGCTAGCACTCTGCCAGTTGAATCATGGCCCCAATTCAGGCTTTTTTTTCTGGTTAATTGTAGATAAGAGTCTTGCAGTTTCCTGCTTGGACTGGTTTTGAACCGAGTTCCTTATATCTCAACCTCCTGGGTAGCTACAATTCCAGGTGTGAGCCATTGATACCCAGTTTAAAATAATTTTGATAAATATTTGGTCATCAGAGACTTACTTCAGACTACACTGAAGAGTTTCAGTTTACCTAACATCTGAGTACAATAATCATTCATTTTTTTCCTTGTGGTAGCCAATAACTGATGCTAGTTACTTGAAATACAGAAATAGTAGGATCACAGTCTGAGGCCAGCCTAGGTAGTAGAAGTTTGAGACTGTATCTGAAAAACACACCAAAGCAAAAGGTGTGCTGGTGTGGCTAAAGTGGATGGGTTGAGTTCAATTTCAAGTACCAGCAAGTAAAGAAAAAAATGGAATTAATTTTGGAAGTAAACTAGGTATGGTTATTTATAATTTAACAGAGACTTATTTTTTCCCCTCCCTTTTACTCCTTCCCTAATTCACATGAGTTTATATACACACACACATACATATATATGTACACACAAGTGTGTGTGTATATATATATATATATATGCATACATATATGTATATAACTCTGCCAGTCCTGGGGCTTGGACTTATGGCCTGAGCACTGTCTCTGAGCTTTTTTTTAAATGTGAAAACACTGTACAGAGGGGTTACAATTACATGGGCAAGATAATGAGTACATTTCCTATCAAGCATTGTAGCCTCCTCCTTTGTTTCCCCTTCCCATCCCTTCCCATCCTCCCCCTGTCCCCTGTCCCCTCCCTC
>NW_012267252.1:15315305-15361245 GCF_000151885.1 Dipodomys ordii
CTAGATTGAAGAGAAGTGGAGAGAGTGGACATCCTTGTCTTGTTCCTGAGTTAAGAGGAAATGGCTTTAGTTTTTCACCATTAAGTATAATGCTGGCTCTAGGTTTGTCATATACAGCCTTTAGTGTATTGAGAAATGTTCCATGGATTCCTAATTTTTCCAGAACCTTCATCATAAAGGGGTATTGGATCTTGTCAAATGCTTTTTCTGCATCTATTGAGATAACCATGTGGTTCTTATCCTTGCTCCTGTTGATGTGATGAATTATATTAATTGATTTGCATATATTGAACCAGCTTTGCATCCCTGAAATGAATCCTGTATGATCGTGGTGTATGATTTTTTGGATGAATTGTTGAAGTCGATTGGCCAAAATTTTGTTGAGAAGTTTTGCCTCAATGTTCATCAAAGAAATGGGTCTATAGCTCTTTTTCTTTGATGAGTCCCTACCTGGTGTCTATGAGCTTTTGTTCTCAAGTCTAGCACTCTACTACTTGAGCCACAGCTTCACTTCTGGCTTTTTTGATAGTTAATTGGAGGTAAGAGTCTCATGACATTCCTTATCCTCACACTTTAGCCTCTCGAGCAGATAGAATTACAGGTGTGAGCCACTGGGGCCCTGCTCATAGGAGTATTCTTTAAGAATAGATTGGCATTATTAAAGCCACTAGTTCCCTTTTTCTTGTAGTACTAACCCTCTCCTCCCCCAAATAAAACAATGCTGACACAGTAAAGAATGTGGAAAATGCTAAATATAGCAGTTTAAAAAGCACATACACTTATTGTGTAATGTTTAATGTTGTTGTAATTTTTATTATCACAATTAATACATATACATATGAAATTGGTTATTAAACTAATACACACCTGTATGGAGTCATGTACTTCTATGACTTAAAGAAAATACTTTTAGCTGGGTGCTGGTGGCTCACACCTGTAATCCTTGCTACTCAGGAGTCTATCTGAGGATTGCAGTTTGAAGCCAGTTGGGGCAGCAAAGTCTGTGAGACTCTTATCTTCAATAAAGCACCAGAAAACCAGAAGCAGATCTGTGGCTTAAAGTGATAAAGCAACACAGCCAAGGCCCTGAGTTGAAGCCCCATAACTAACAACAAGAAGTATTTTCATTTTTTGTGGGTAGTTTTAGGTTCACAGCAACATTGGGCAGAAGTTTTAGAAATCTCTGCCCCCTACAATGCATAGCCTCCCTCATCAAGTGGTCCACTTGATACAAGTGATGAATCTTTCTGTGTTCATCATTATCCTCCAAAATCGTAGTTTATTCTAGAGTAGAGTCCATGGATTTGGACAAATGTATCATGGCACATATCCACCATTACGATATCTTACAGAATAGTTGCTCTAACCCAATGTTCTGCCTGGAAGTTTTCCTGTCTGCATAGTTTTGTCTCCTCTACTCCCCTTCCCTCCCCAACTCCTCCCCTCCTTCCTTCTTTCCTTCCTTCCTTCCTTCTTTCTTTCCCTTTTTCCTTCCTCTCTTTCTTCCTTTTTCCTTCCACTTCCTTTCCTTTCCTCCATCTCTCCCACCTCCTTTATTTTGCTGAAAGAATGAATTATAAATTTGTTAATTTGTAAGTAGACTATTAAGTGGCTATTTGACTATAAATACTTTAGAAGACTAATATTTAATATTTTTTTAGTTTACTATAACATGTATAAAATGTAGCTCTAAAAAAGGCCCATTCCTATAATCCTACCTGTCTGGGAAGCTGAGGACCAGAGGATCACACAGTTCAAAGCTGGGTGCAGGGGAATATGTGTCATTCCAAGCCATGTGAGGTTGGAGGATCACAGATCTACACTGGTCAAGGCAGAAAAAGTCTGTGACATTCTGTCTCTTTGGGGGGAAGATGGACATGTTGCCACAAGCCTGCTATCTCCACAAGTAGAAGCATAAAGTATTGGATTATAAATCAGGTGCATTCCTGGGCAAATGGCAAGATCACCTAAAATCGGTGAAAAACAGGGATGGAGGCATAGCTCAGTAGTATTACACCTATCAAGCAAGCATGAAGCTAAAAGTTCAAACCCTAGTACTGGTGAAAAATTATATATACATACATACACAAAGATTAAAAATCGTATTAGAACCTTTATAATGTTATTTTATTCAAGTTTTGGTTCTTGGATTCTTAGTTGTAATGTTTCAAGCCTTGGTTTTAGATTTTAACATTTGCCAGTGGGTGGCAGTATATACTATTAGAAAATGCTCTTGAACCTTGTGGATTTATTCAGGTGTGCAGGCTAGATGACTTTATTTAATTTACAAAATATTAAATTCTTCAACTCAAACTTATTTTACCCTAAAGTATTTTTTTGTGTTAGAAAATGTGCTAGTACATAATTAGCTATTTTTGGATAGTATGTAATTATACATGTGATTATAGGTTTCCTTAAGGAAATCTACAAAGTAGTTTACTTTTAAAAATTTAATAATAAACATTACTTTTAAATTTTACTTTAAATTCTGTATAGAGATATTAAATTACTGGTTCAATTACTTACAGTTAAGTATATTGAACTTACCTGTCTTTCTGTAAGTCAATAAAAATTTTATTCCTAGCCAGGCACCGGTGGCTCACACCTATAATCCTAGCTACTCAGGAGGTTGAGATCTGAGGATCGTGATTTGAAGCTAGCCTGGGCAGGAATGTCTGTGAAACTCTTACCTCCAATAAACCACTCAGAAAACCGGAAGTGGCTCAAGTGGTAGAGTGCTAGTCTTGAGCTGAAGAGCTCAGGGACAGTGCCAGGCTCAGAGTTCAAGACCCATGACTGACCCACCCCCCGCAAAAAAAATATTCCTCACCCATGTGAAAAGTTGATTGTTTACAAAAGTAATATTGAGAATATATATGATAGAAGTTTTGTCTATGAATTTATATGCACACATACACACTGGGACTTGATAAATTATACAGCTCTCTAAACATTTACACACTGAGGCCACGGAGGCTATGCATAGGAGTGACAAAAACTCAATAGCTATGTGCATGTGATCATATAATATTTTATGAAATGAACTCCAAGAGAAGGAAATGAGATTTTTAGATTTTTTGTTTTCTATTACTTTTGTCTTGTTTGTTTGTTTTTATTTGGGAGGGTAAGAGAGCCACTTGAGACAAGGTGGAACAAAGGGTGAACAAATACACCTATGGTACTTACTAGACCCTGGAAAATGAAGGATAAGTCCTAGTGGTTTATTGGAGATAAGAGTCTCATGGACTTTCCTGCCCGAGCTGGCTTTGAACTGTGATCCTCAGATCTCAGCCTCCTAAGTAGCTAGGATTACAGGCGTGAGTCACTGGCGCCCGACAATAAACCACTAGAAAACCGGAAGTGGCACTGTGGCACAAGCAGTAGTAGAGTGCTCGCCTTTAGCTGAAGAGCACAGTGACAGCACCCAAACCCAGACAAGCCCCACGACCAACCAAAAACAACCACCACAACAAAAACAGTTGTACTTATTACCTGATTCATGTAACTGTAACCCCCTTGTATATCACCTCTAGAATAACAATAAAAAACCCCAAACGCCAACAAAACAATAAAAATTATTTATTTTCATTCAAGTAGCAATCTTTTTTGTATTTCCATTAAGTATTTCATAGTGCTACTTAGGATATATTATGGAACAGGAATGGTGAAGATACTGTGGAACTTAACATTCATGCTAGGAGAGATTATCCATGAATAAAAAACATAAATTATGTATATTAGGAGATATACCATGGAAAAATACATTAGAATAGAAAGAGGGATAGTTGTAAGGTTTCAGAAAGATAATAGCAGCATGGATAGTGACATTGCATAAATACTGAAGTTAATTTTTAAGCAGATTTAATAAAATTAGATATATTTAACTAAAAAGAAAGAAAAGTTAAAGATGACTATAGTTTTTAGCTTCAGCAATTAGAAAGAATTGTTCTGAACTTAAATGAGGGAGATTTTAAGAGGAAGGTCAGTTTGGTTCTGGTATATCAGTTCTTAGATGTATTTTAGACATCTGGAAGGAAATGTGAAGGAGACATTTGTATAAATGAGGCAGAGAGAAGTATGTATCATGAATATTATTTTCTGTGTGCTTTCTTAAAGAATTTTAAACTGGGAAGCTGGGCACAATAGTGCTCTTCTGCAGTTTCAGCCATTGGAGGCTAAGGCAAAGAGGTTTGAGAGTATGGACCCAGCCTGGGCTATATAGCAAGACATATTCTCATTTCAAAGAAAAAAAGCATTGACTTTACTTTTTGTCTTTTTCTTGTCAGTCATGGAACTTGAGCTGAAGGCCTGGGTGCTGCCCCTGAGCTTTTTTTGCTCAAGGCTAGACTCTACCACTTGATCCACTTTCAGTATTCTAGGGGTTAATTGGAAATAGGAGTCTCATGGGGCTTTTTTGCCCAGAATGGCTTCAAACTGCCATCCTTGGATCTCAGACTTCTAAGTAGCTAGGATTACAGGCATGAGTCGCCAGAGCCCTGCTTTTTTTTCCTATTATTAATATTACTTAAAATCTTGAGATTTAATGAGATTACCAGGAAAACAACAGATTTAGTACAGTACTAGTATTACAGATCTATTACAATGATTAATTTCATTATAAAGCTAACATTATGAAGTAGTTGTGTGCTTTTAAAATACAGAAAAATTGACACCTATATTTTGGAGTGTTATAAGCCCAGAACATGTTTAGAATACTTGGCTGTAACCAAGGTTTTCTAATGGTAATAGAAGATAGCACCCCTGCAAAGATGTAAATCTTCTGGTTCCTGACTTGCTTCTTAACAAATTACAGATTTTAGGACACATATTAAGTCATAAGTATATTTCTGGAATGATTACATAAACTATATATTTTTCTTAAAATCTTCTTTCCAGAATATTTTTTCTTTATTAACAATCCAGTTTCGTTTTAGGAAATTATCTCTTATTAACTGAGGGTAATCTCAAGGCCACAATTAATCCAGGTATCTTGTCTATTGTAACTTTTCCGATTTAAAAAAATTCTCTGAATTTCTCAATATTTTTCCAGTAAATTTCAATTTTTTCTCAAGCTAACCAAATTTAGTTATCAGTTAGAATCAGAAACCTAACTGATTTACTGTCATAGAAACTCCATTAGAGAATTTATTTCTTTAGCTATTGAGTTTATTTAAAATACTAAAAGTAGTATCTGTAGTGTAGAATTAGTTACAGGATTATAACATCAATTTGGATTTGGTATAGTTCACAGTTATTAATATTTGTTCTTAGAGCCACAAAAAGAAAATAAATACTATTTTAATAGTAAAAAATCATTAACCAAAAGATTTAATATAAATTAAAAAATAAGCTACCAAAAATTATCCTCTTGAAGTGCCTTATTTGAGTGGATTGGTTTTGGTACCTTCTATGTTCATGAATGATTTTACGTTTTAGCATGATATGAAGAAACTATACTCTAAATAGTTCTTATTTTTATAAACCAAAAGGCTGCTATTGAAATAAATGAGTAAAAGGGAGAACTCATTTGCTTAGTTGTTGGTAAAATTTTACAGCTATGTTTCCCATTCTGTTTTTGCATATAGCAATTGTGGTTTTTCTAGTAACAACTGAAATTAGTATGTAAATCTGTTACTAAGTTTCAGGGACCTTTAGGGAATTGCAGGTTCTTTTAAGACTTGAAATATATATCTTCTTTTATGGGAGTTAAGCTGTTATATAAATTTACTGGGTGTGAAGCAAGTACTTTTTTGGTGCTGATTTTTTATGTTAAAAACAGAGATATTTCCTTAAGAAACAATTTTTATAGGCAGAATACTTACAATATGCATCTCAGAAATGAAGAAAGATGCTCAGCACCTGTGGTTCATGTCCAGAATCTTAGCTACTCTGGAGGCTGAGATCTGAGAATTGGGGGTTCAAAGCAGGAAAGTCAATGAGCTTAACCATCAAAAAGCCAAAAGTGGAGCTGTGGTTCAGGTGGTAGAGCACTACTGGCCTTGAGCATAAAAGTTCAGGGACAGGGCCCAGGTCCTGCACTTAAACCTCAGGATCAGCATATTTTTTTTTTAAAGATGGAATTGATGTAATAATAACTTAAGGTTGTAAAGCTTTGCGTGGTATTAAATATTAGGCACCTCATGTAAAGTCTCATTTTATCTTCAGAAAATCCTATGCTCTAGTTGTAATCTCTGCAGTTACACTGAAGCTTAAGAAGTTAAGTAACTTTGTTCAAGGTTTCACACCTAGTAAATAGGAAAGCTAGATGTGATTCCATAGCTCATGCTCCTAATCCTGTTCTCAAAAGCTCTTCATTCATTGATCTATGACTGATTGTTTGGTTCAGTTATTTAATAACTGCCTGTTCTGAGCCTGCTTAAATATAGCTCCCAAGTCTTTGATCTGAAAAACTGGGTGAATGGAAATGTTACTAAATGAGAAAGTAAACACTTATGAATATGAATGTTTTAGAGGAACAATCAGTGTATTTTGTTTTTTGTGTTGGTGCTTGGGATTAATCCCTCAAACATTTAAATTGCACTCTATTAATTTAGACGTTTTGAGAAATGGTGGGTCTAGAGACATAATTTTGGGAGGAATCAGTATAATTTTATCTTGAGATTATAGAAAAGCCTTTTCCCTAAAAAAGAAATCTATATATCAGCAGCTTGCCACTAATATTTACAATTTAGCATTTATGTCCTTTGGATTACTAAAGTGCATATAACCGCTGGGGAATCTTCAGTATATTAAAGTACATTGCACTTTTATGAAAAACCTACTGTAATGTGAATTTTTTATATCCATTTTGTTTATTGTAGATGATGTCTGTTATTTGAAGGAAAATTTTCTATTAATTGAGAAGTTACACAGAGATAATTATGCTGGCATATTTAATGAAGTGCTAGATTATGGAATGGTAGAAGACTTTTCTCAGTGACTTACTTTTATAGAAATTAGAGGTTTGGCTAGCATTAAATGTAAATATCATTAGATTTTTAATCAATGGAAAAGTCTATATATATGCAATACTCTTTATAGTTATTTGTATTTTAAACGAATCAGTTTTTTTGCATTTTACTAATTTTTGTTATATGATACTAAAAGCAACAAATTAAGACATCTAATTTTTCTTAAGCTTTTAATTTACACATAAATTTCATCATCTTTATTGTTAATTGAGAGTAAAATAAAAGCAACTTGTAGAATTTGGCAACAGAACATTCCTTCTAATCCTGTAATTGCTATAAGTTTCATAAGATTTATTAGTGGCAAAGGAAGATTTCTATTTCTATTTTGTGTGTGTTTGTGGGTATGTGTGTGTGTGTGCGTGCAGAAAATTACAAATTAATAATGTGGTGTAGCCGAAGCCTGCAATTCTAGCTCACTGGGAAGTAGATACCAGGAGAACATAATTTGAAGTTGACCTGGTCACAAAAGTTTACAAGACTCCATCTCAACAAATGACTGGGCTTAATGGTACACACCTTTTTATCCCAGATACAAGGGAAGCACACTGATTGGGTGCAGTGATGCTCCTGTGTCATCTCCAGCACTTTAGTAAGCATAAGTAGGAGGAATACAGCCCAGAGTGGTCAGTGTGTAGATTAGACCCTATCTCAGGCTGTGTTTCCCTTCCTGTCTCCTTTCCTGTCTCTTTTCCTTCCTTTTCCCCTGTCTCTTTTCCTCCCTCCTTTAACTGTGTTGAGAACTGAAGTGAAGGCTTCATACTTGTTAGGCAGGTGCTTTACCACTCTAGCCAGTTCTCTGGCTCTGTTTAAGTTGTTTTCAAGTAGGAGCTTGCAGTTTTGCCTAGGGCTGCCTCAGACAATGATCCTCTTAATCTCCTACGTAGCTGGAATCACAGGCATGCCCACCATGCTCATACCTAACAAGCAATCCCAGTTTATTGACTGAGATAAGGTCTCACTAACTTTTTTGTCAGGGCTGGTCATGAACTTCAGTTCTCCTGGTTGTTACTTCCAGAGTAGCTTGGATGATAGGCATGAGCCACTGTGTCTGACAAAGCTATGTTTTCAACTTTATGATCTTTGAAATTATTCTGCATTAATAATGGTTTTTATGAAACTATAGTTTTTAAGATAATTTTAATTTTATTATGCATATCATTTATTTTGAGGATATTTAAGACTACTGAAGGAAGCCAGTTTGGTAATTAATGATGCTAAGAAAAATGTGTTCTTTATTTTCAGGTTTTTAATAGTTTATAATTTGTAAATGCTTTCATTTCCACTGGAAAAATTAATAAAAAGGTAGGATAAGTCAGGTACAGGTGGCTCATTCTGTAATCCTAGTTACTTAGTAGTTTGAAGCCAGTCCAGGTAGGAAAGTCCATGAGACTGTTGTCTCCAGTGAACCTCCAGAAAGCCAAAAGCGGAGCTGTGGCTCAAGTGTTAGAGCACTTTGAGCACAAAAGCTCAGGGACAGTGCCTAGGATCTGAGTTCAAGCACCAGGATGTGCATGCATGTGCACACACACAAATTTATGATATTACTTGGGATTATATTTTATATTCATTTTATAGAGATGAAGACTTGATGATGGGATAGACAAACAGATTTGCTCAAGGTCACACTGCTAGTACGTCATGGAACTAGAATTTGAGTAGATTGGCTTTTACTTTAATATTCCATACTAAAATAAATTAGAAACAGTACTATTTAAATGAAATTTTAGATTTTTTTTAATCTAGGCATTGCATTTGTTAGTTTCCTTGTAAATTTTATTTTGGACTCTTCAGTATACTACATTTGTTAACATGGTAAATACTGGATTATTAAATGTTCCACATTCATATAGTCTTTGTATGTAAGGTTGTTAATCTGGTGTGTTGTTTCATTTTTTTAAATAGGTCCTGATTGCTCTTTGAATGTTCCTTCTACTGAATCTTACTGGATTTTGCCAAATGTTAAACCCTTCAGTCCTTCTGTAGGTCGGGCTTCACATAAAGCTGTTTTACATGGGAAATTCATGTGGGTAATTGGTGGATATACTTTCAACTACAGTTCTTTTCAAATGGTCTTGAAGTAAGTATTTTTGATCTTCACAATCTGTTTTTCTCACATTAGGCTTTCTTGCCCAAATATATAAATGGCTATTTTTTTGTGATTGTATCTATTTGCTAAATGAGAGTTATTAAGGGATATGTGGTTTTAATTTGTCCATAGTTAAATTATTTGTTATTGTACATATGAATTTGTTCTGTACAGAAATTTTATTCTAGATTATTTTTAAAGAATTATAATTAAAGAATTTCATGTAAAGTTTGTTTGTGCTAAACATAAAAAATCCTGTCACTTTATGGTTCAGAATGAAGAATATAAAAACACCACTTTTTTCTGTAATTTGATTTAACAAAATGTATACTTTATATACTCTAGAAGTTTTATTGGTGGAGGGATAGCAGTGCTAGCATTATAAACAGGTCATTTTACTTTGCTTGCAATGGAGGTTGTTCTCTTTCTGATTGAGTAGTAAGTACAACTAAACGAATGAGTTCTAATGGATTTGTGTTTTAAATTGTGATGTAAATCAATAACAGAGTGAAAGAAGAAACAGAAAGAATTGTTTGATTACTGATGTTGTTCTCCAGGATAATATTCAAAATATGTAATGTAACTCATATATTGGCCCATCAGAGTTGCCCCTGAATAGTTAGGGCCATAGTAGTGTGTTCCCAGTAGATTTGTTAGTTTTAGCAGGTAAATATTCAGGACAAGGGCCCCTTGTTGTGAATGTTTTATTTTGTTCCAAATGTTGCATGGTTATTATTTCATGTTAAATTCCAGTTAAATCTCTTAACTGGGCAACCCTACCCCAGAATATATTAGCCCTGTTAATTTTCAAGACTTAAATGGATATTAGAATTCTGTAATATAATATATGAGAAAGTAGTAGAACTGAAAGACTGTGATCAGAATGAATTGTTAAGATATGAAAAACCCAAAACAGAGAAACCAAAAGGAAATGAACTATTACTAAAGAAAATGAAAATAGAGTTTTACCTTTGAGTTGAAGTTGCTATATTTCTGAGGTTGAGCTATGAATACAGAATTGTTAACGAAACAGAAATCTTAGTTTTGTGTTCTATCCAAGTTGAATTTATGTTTAAATTTAAAATAAATATTATGTGACATTCGAAACTTTTCTATTTGAACCAGGCAGTTTAGCTTTTTAAGTGAAAACTGATTGTTTTAGTTAACAGTGTTTATGTTTAAATATAAACCATTTATGTATATGCATGGATGTATTTGAAGAATGTGTACATTAATGTATCTATACACAAGATATATTTGTAAATTTATATAGATATAAACTATGAGGAATGAGGTGAGAAATAAATTTGTGACTATCTTCAGAGATCACTTTTTTTTAAACCACTGTGAATGTTCAATGTTTAAACATCTTTTAGAAATGATAATGTCAGTCAAAACTCAAGTTACTGGATGTAGGTAGAGATCATATTTGAAGACAAAAATAAATCAAAAACAAATTCTGTATTAATATCTATGAAGTTAGACTATTTTACAGAATACATACATATTAGCATCAGTCAAATTAGTGTGTATTCAGAGCATAGCAACTTGTTAGTATATACATGATAAACATTTAATATATGCTTTTGGTACTTGGAATATGTCAATTGATATAACAAATGTCCTTGTGAAGTTAGTGAGGAAAGTCTAGCAATGAAAAATAAATATACTGACCAAAGTACATCATGCACATGTACATAGGTAGGTAGGCAGGTAGGTAAACAGTTGATAGACTAGATAGATAGATACATAGGTAGATAGATAGATACAAACATAGATAAATATAAACAGATAGACAGATAGATAGATAGATAGATAGATAGATAGATAGATAGATAGATAGAGGTAGTAGTGGACAAGTCACTATTTTGATAAGCCAGAAAGGAGGCCTTCACAATTATTAATATAGTGGTCAATTTAGGCTTCCTTAAAAAGTTGAAAACTGAGCAGACTTAAAGGAGGTTAGGACACTCACTGGCATTGTCGTAAACTCCAGACATAGAATAGAGCTAGACCAAACCCGTAAGGTAGGAGGGTTGTTTTTGTTTTTTAATCAAGTAACAACAAGGAGGCCTATGTGATCTGCAAGTAATATATGTGAGGGAGGCATGAAATTTGAGAGATGATAGCTGAGAGGGAGAAATCACATAGATGTTGTAGATCTTTTAGGAATCATGGGAATTATGGGAAGATTTAAACATGATCTAAATTATACTTTAAAACAGTCACTTGGCCACTTGGTTGACAATATAGGAATTGAGAAGAAGAATAAAAGCAAGCATTAAGTTAGAATGAGATTATCAAGAGATTTATTTTACAGAAAAGAATTATAGATAAGGAGGTTTATTTAGGAAATATATGCTTCTAGGTTAATTGATCTAATTTTAATTGTTTGTGAAGGATAAGCACAAATGCTTTAGTGACTATTGTAAAAATGAGGAGAGTTTTACTAATTCAAAAAAAATTGGGGTCTCAGGTGTAGCTCAGTGGCAAAGTGCTTCCTTAGATGCAATGCTCCGGGTTTGATACCTGGTACTATTAAAAAAAAAAAACAAAACAACCCTCTTTTTGCTGGGTAATGGTGGCTCATGCCTGTAATCCTAGCTACTCAGGAGGCAGAGATCTGAGAATCGTGGTTTGAAGCCAACCGGGCAGAAAAGTCCCTGTGAGACTCTTATCTCCTCTCAAAAACTGGAAGTAGTGCTGTGGCTCAAAGCAGTAGAGCACTAGCCTTGAGCAAAAAGCTCAGGGACAACACCCAGGCCCTGAGTTCAAGCCCCACTACCAACAACAACAAAAATAAATAAATAAAAATTGGCTTTTAATTTTTAATTTAATTAATGCTGGTACTGGACTTAAATTCAGGGACTCATACTCTTGCTTGTGTGTGTGTGTGTGTGTGTTTCCCTCACAACTACCACTTGAGTTATAGCTCTGCTTTCAGCTTTTTGCTGGTTAACTGAAGAGTCTTATGGACTTGTCTGCTGGAACTGGCTTTGATAATCAGTCCTCAGCTTTTTCAGATCCAAGACAAACTCTTAAGGACACACACCAAATGCTGTAGTCTTTTCTGATTATTGTCAAAACAAGTGATTTAAAAACCAAAAAAAGAAAACTGCCTCTTCCTTTCTGTACTCTCAGATTGTCAGGCTTCTTAACATCTAGAGGGCAGAAGTAGCTGCACACCAGGTGGTGGCTGGCTGTTGTAGGGCATGAGGATTTTATAATACAAGGCGATTTCAAACTTCCATTGGTCAAAAATAGGAGGTGGAAAGCTGCCTGTTTTTTCAAGGGCATGCCTTGAAGATGCACAGAGAAGGGCAATGGGTATACTGTGGGATGATGGGAAAGCTGTAGTGTCCTATAAGCACAGTGAGTTAGGTGTTCTGGGCATTAGACCTGGTGATGGTGAAAAGGAACCTGTTAAGTACTGTGGCTGTGCCTGGTATGCTGAAGCCCACATCCTACACACATCGTTGAGCAAGCACCTCATTAGAAATGCCTCAGCTGCCTGAAACCTATGTTCCTTCTAGCAGTTGTCCAAATAGAAGTGTATCCGTTAAGACATATCAGATCATAAAGTCATGAAGTCTCCTTGACTACCGAATATCAATGACTTGACCCATTACACTTACAGGAGATCATCTTTTCCACAGTGCCTCAGACCTTATTGCTTTAAGAGAATTATGATAATGTTTTAATTAGTTTTATTGTTTAAAAGATTTAGTAAAGTGACTGAATCTGGTATAGACTTTCTGGGGGTATGTGTGTGAAGTTTTTAAAAACTTTAATATTTGTGAATGGAATGCCTTATAATAGGAATGTTAATATGTGTAAAGGGAGATTAAAAGTTTGAATGATTATCTCTTCAAAAAAAAAGAAAATCAGTCCTCAGATATTATATCTTAAATAGCTATAATTGAATGCTTGAATCTCTAGTGTTTCTGAATGAAAACAGATGATCTCACTATTCTTCAAGTTAGTTAGGTCATTGAAATTATAAAAGGAAATTTGGCAAATTAATTTTATTAATAAATGTCCTATTCAAGTTCATCAGTTATACATCTTAAGAAGCTGAATTCTAATTTAGAGAGGTATTTCTCACCTAAGCATTAAAATTTTCTGTTATAATACATGAAATTATGAGTTTATTAGTTTTTATTCTTTTTAAATTTAATGAAGATTTTGATACAAGGGAAGAAAGTATATTTGCAAATTTAAAAAAAATGAACACATATCAAGTTTTGAAGTTTTTTTTTCTCTCTCTCTTTTTTAGTTACAATTTAGAAAGCAGTATATGGAATGTAGGAGCTTTATCAAGGGGACCTCTCCAGAGATATGGACACTCTCTTGCTTTATATCAGGTATTTCTCCTGCTTATAATTTTTTTTTTGCCAGTCTTGGGGCTTGAACTCAGGGCCTGGGCACTGTCCCTGAGCTTCTTTTGCCCAAGGCTAGCGTTCTACCACTTGAGCCTTGAGCCACAGCACCACTTCCAGCTTTTTCTGTTTATGTGGTACTGAGGAATTGAACCTAGGGGTTCATGCATGCTAGCACTCTACCACTGAGCCACATTCCCAGCCTGCTTATAAATTTTTCATCAGTTTTTTTTTTTTTTTGGTTGGTTGTGGAGCATGAACTCTGGGCCTGGGTGCTGTCCCTGAGCTCTTCAGCTCAAGGCAAGTACTCTGCCTCTTAAGCCACAATACCACTTCTGGTTTTCTGGTGATTAATTGGAAAGTCTCATGGACTTTCCTGCCCTGGCTGGCTTTGAACCAAGATCCTCAGATCTCAGCCTCCTGAGGATTACAGACGTGAATTACCAGTGCCCAGTTAATCGTTTTTTTTTTTTAAAGAGTTTACTCTATAGGGAAAATATTGTCCAATTTACTTCAAACACAAATGAGAACAATCAATTATATGAGCTATCATAACTGGAATTATCATAGACATATATTTTAGCTAGGAACAGATTTCAGTATGTTTGCAAATGTGTAGAAATATTGTATTTCTGTATATTGATCTTGTTTCCTGTAGTATAGATGAGTTAATTTATTAGCTCTTTATTGCTGGATGTGTTCTAGCTAGAACATTTAGTACAATGTCGAATAGAAGCAGCAAAAGTGGGCATCTTTACCTTTTTCCTGACTTCAAGGGAAGGCATCTGGTATTTCACCAGTATGTATAATTATTACCTAATTACCCTTAATCAGTTTGAAGAAATTCCTTCTATTCTTAGTTTGAAAAATAGTGACGATTTATATTATTTCTATTTTACTTTGTTTCAGTCATATGTGATTGAAGTTATTTGCATAATTTTTAAGTGGAAAAAAGATTTACCAAGGGTGAACTGGAGGTATATAAAAATTTCCAGCCGGAAGTGGCGCTGTGGCTCAAGTGGTAGAGTGCTAGCCTTGAGCTGAAGAGCTGAGGGACAGCACCCAGGCCCAGAGTTCAGGCCCCACGACCGGACCCCCCCAAAAAAAATAAAAAAAAATAAAAATTTCCCTAGCCATGAGAAATGCTGATAAAAATATACTCCACGTGATATGTAAATGTAGTATAACTTTGTAGTGAATAATGATGAAAACATTGAGTAATTTATACTATTGCAAAACAATTCATATAGATGGCTTAAATTCAAATGTAACAACTAGAGAGATCATTAAAATATTGGAAAAGCTGTATAAAAGTGTTATTAATCATCAAGTTCATTACTCTTCTGCTGTGTAGTGGGGAGTTATGATTACATATTTAGTTATAGAATTACTATCTATAAAAGTTAACTTTTTGATCATATCACTGCATTTTTCATTCTAACCTTATTGCACTGATATGGAACTTATCCAATAGGATAACTATAATTAAAATGTCTTAATTAGCTATACCATATAACCATTTAAAATAAAGTATATTAAATAACTTTTTTAGAATTAAGGGTATGTTTCCTTTTTTTTGTAAAAACATTAGTTGTCATGGATGCGTTCCATTTGACGCGTGACTTTTTACAAATAAGAACTATGCCTTTTGAGTATTGTGGAATGTTACTAACGTGCACTGTTAAATATATTTATTTGTGATTAATGAATATTGTAAAAAAATCACTATTTTGTTTATTATTGTATATTTTAATTTGCAGGAAAACATCTTTATGTATGGAGGCAGAATTGAAACAAATGATGGCAACGTTACTGATGAATTATGGGTTTTTAACATACATAGTCAGTCTTGGAGCACAAAAACTCCAACTGTTCTTGGACATGGTCAGCAGTATGCTGTGGAAGGACATTCAGCACATATTATGGAGCTGGACAGTAGAGATGTTGTAATGATAATCATATTTGGATATTCTGCAATTTATGGTTACACAAGCAGCATACAGGAATACCATATCTGTGAGTTTCTTTAAAAATGTAATTACCTTATTGGTTGAGAAATAGTTATTTTTTAGTAAAATCTTCATGTGAACTATATCAAAGTGGTGAGTTGAGATTGGAATTGTAAGGCAAGAATTAATTATTTGTAATACAATCTTTTGATTATGTTAGATTTTATCTTTTATTATTTAAGTTTATATGATAACCCAGTGAGGAGAATGTTATATACTGTTTTTGTTTTCCAAGATTTGCAAATATTTTTATATAGTTTTTTTTTTTTGTCGGTCGTGGGGCTTGAACTCTGGGCCTGGGCGTTGTCCCTCAGCTCTTCAACTCAAGGCGAGCGCTCTACCACTTGAGCTACAGCGCCACTTCCTGCAAATATTTTTAAATATGAGAAATTTCAATAGATGGTGCTATGGACCAAGTGTTGAAAACTAATCTCTTAATTATGCTTTCTACAATTTCAAACACTTTTCATTCTTATTATGTTATCTTTATGCATATATTATTCCTTTAAAGTAAACCTTCCAAAGGTAGCCTGTTAAGTTCTAAGAGATAATACTAGTGTGTGAAAGTGACTGGGAAAAACTATATATTATTTTCTGTGTTTACTCAAGTTTTGTTTTTATGGTACTTCATTTTTTACATTCCTATGACAGCCTTTTTTTTGGTTGCAGTGGCAATCTTTTTGCTGTTTTTACGTTGTTTATAAATATACTCCCTTCTCCTTGGTTGATAGGTGGAAAACATACACCTAGCCAGTATGAACTTCAGTATAGACAACTATATAGAGTCATTGTGCAGTTTTGGTGAGGAAACTTATGTATCATCACTGGCTACAGCAAAAGATTTTATGTTTGCAGGGAAGAACTGACCTTCTCTATATTCCCTCCAGTTGTTTCAAGTAATGGGTATTTTGTTTCCCTGTCCTCTATGTGTCAGAGTTAGGAATGGGATATATAATACCTTTAATATTTTATTGCCACTTCCAATCTATTTTCAGTTCTTCTTCCTTTAAATCAATTAGGTTTAATCTTAGGTTTTTAGGCCCCAACTTATTACCCCACCTTCTTGAACTCATTGTTTCCCCCTTAGATCACTATGTTTATTTCTTGGAAAATACAGCTTTTGGCTTATTGTTATTCTTTCCAGTATATATAGTCAGATTTTTTGGGGGGTTAAATATGTAAATAAATAAATACTTCTTCAAATGCTTGGATTCTTCATTTCTTGATTTTCCTATCAAAGATCCTGTTTTTTTTTTAAATCTAGCTTACTCTTCCATTGCCGTACTTTTGGCATTGTCATTTTAATACCTCAGAGTTCCATAATTTCTGTTCTACCTTTTTGCACTGAATTCTCCAATTTACTCCTTCAAATGTATCTACATCCTAACAGTTACAGTTATTCACCTTAATACGGTCTTTTGTCTATTGAGTCTCTTTTCACTTCTCCCACTATCTCTCTCTTGCCCATTCTTTGAATCTTTCCCAATGTTATGTTCATAATCACCAATCTCAGGTCTGGAAATCTTCATTGTGGCGGAAACTTGATAGGTATGTTGTCCATGTTCTGTCTCATTTTCTGTTATCACTTTCAGGGAATGATCTTACTTACCATTTTTTGAGAAAATAGAAGTCATCCAAATATACTTACACTGATGGGAACCTTTTGGGGTAGGGATATAATGATTAATTTAATGCTGCATTGAATAAGCTTGCTTGCATAAATTATTATTCTAACTTATGATAACCTTGAAGTAAACATAGTTGAGTTATTCTTATTTTTTCAGATAGGCCCAGGGGCTGATTTATCAAGAGTTTCAAGTTTTCTATGTAGAAGCTTTATTTTGGTTTTAGATTTTGTTGTAAACTTTGTTTAATTATAGTGTTCAAGAAATGTTATAGGTATTATTTTTACTTCCTTGTAACTTTCTGAAATTTTCTTTATTGTTCACTCTTCTTCATATTCAATAATTCTTGAAAAGAAAGTATATAAAGTATACATATATTTATATTGTATATGATAAAATATATTTTATATAATATGTACTTTACCTTATATATTTTATACATATATATTATAAATATATTTTATATTATACATAAGTTTGTATTATGCATTTATATTATATTATACATTTATATAATATGAAACATGCTAGTGTATAGTATATAATATTTATATATAGAATGTAATATACAATATATGAATATATTTTATAACAGATTGCTATTTTAGATTAAGAAGTTAGTATATTAATATGCTATATTAGTATACAACACTATTTTTATAATATATGTTAATATATATTATATTTATAATATACATACTACATATGTACAATAATCTACTTTATTGATTAAGCTTTCTGATTTTTGTTTTGTATTTTGATCTATTTTTTTTGAAAGTTGAATTCATTAAAAAAATTTACACTATTTCTATTTCTTCTTGTATGCAACTTATGTTTTATGAAAGTTGCAATTACGTATATCAGCAACTATTATTTGTTTTTAACAAAGTTACTTGCTTGCTAATTTTTTTTTATCTGAATTCCAGCTCATCTAATGTTTATATTGTGTCCTCTCTTTTTGTTAGTCTTTTCCTACTATAGCTTTGCCTGTCCTTTTTATTATTGTTGTTTCTATTTAGCATTTGAAAACCATTGTATTGTAAATTCATTTTTTGTAGTGTGATTTTCATTTATTTTGTACATTTTTATACATGTCTGTTTTGAAAGTCACTATTGTCTTTGTGTTATTCGTTAGAACTCTTGTGTTTCACCCTACCCCAGGTTTTTTTTTTTATGGACTGATTGTAGTAATATTTGAGATCTGCCACCATTAGCTTCTTCCATTTCCTTTGTTTCTCATCTTCAGTTTTACACCTAGCTGTCTTTATATGGCTTTCTTGGTTTCATTATTTTCTCTTTCTCTCTCTCTCTCTCTCTCTTTCTTTCTTTCTCTCTCTCTCCTTCCCTCCATCCCTCCCTTCTTCCCTTCCTCCCTCCCTCCCTCCCTTTTTCCCTCCTTCCTTCCCTCCCTCCCTCCTCCCTACCTTCCTCCCTTCCTTCCTTCTTTCCTTCTTTCCTTCCTTTCTTTTTGTGTTTGTCTTGGGGCTTGAACTCAGGGCCTGATCACTATAACTGAACTTTTTTTTTCACTTAAGGCTGGTACTCTACTTCTGGAGCTACAGCTCCTCTTCTGGCTTTTTGTTTGTTAATTGGAGATAAGAATCTCATGGACTTCCATGCCCAAGCTGGCTGAAACCGGCTATCTTCAGATCTCTGCCTTCTAGCTAGGATTATAGGCAGCAGCCTGTAATCCTAATGTTTTTTAACATTCAAACACAATCTGTAGTTTGTGAGATTTTTTTTTTAAATTGTTGGTTGTGGGGCTTGAACTCTGGGCCTGAGTGCTGTCCCCCTAGCTCTTCAGCTCAAGGCTAGCATTCTACCCCATGAGCCACAATGCCATTTCTGGTTTCCTGCCTTGGCTGGCTTTGAACCATGATCCTCATATCTCAGCCTCCTGAGTAGCTAGGATTATAGGCATGAGTCATGGGTACCTGGCGAGAATTTTTTGTTTTTAAACTCTCTTAGTTTTGTTTTTGTTTTTTTTTTCCCTTCCTTTACTAAATCACTATACTCTGTCATGTTTTCCTTTTGTATTATATGTTTCCCCTCAGGAGAATGGGAAGATTCAGAAATAAACTATGATCATGTTGCTGCAGTACCAGAAACATTTGTTTGTCCTCTTTTGCTAAACTTAGAATTAGAACTTTTAGAGAATCTGTAAGTCTCAGAGGGGGAAATATGTGGAGGGTTTTACTGACTTGTACCATAAAACTTTTCTGGGTTAGTCCTGAGGGAAATTTATTTCACTTTAGATTGGCAATAGCTCATAAACTCTCCAAGAATCTCAATGTGAGTCTCAAGGTGAATATAATGTTTTGCTTTAGTATTTTTCATGCTTTTAGAATATGAGAAGTGTATTTGTGAAGCCAGTACTAAAGCAGATTTGAAGACCATTAGATTTGCCAGGTGCTAGTGGTTCATACTGTAATCCTCACTACTCAGGAGGCTAAGATCTGAGGAAAGAGGTTTGAGGCCAGCCCAGGCAAACAAGTCTGCAGACTCTATCTCCAATTAAAATGTTTTGTGCTAGCCTGGAGGTATGGGTCAAGTGGTAGTGTGCAATGTTGTGAGCACAAAGCCAACTGAGAGTATGAGTTTAAGCTCCAGTACTAAACACACACACACACACACACACACACACACACACACAATTTTATTACCAAGGCAATTTTTTCTTTGTTAGCTGTGACTGTATGTGACTTTGAGCTATTTTCTTTTTTTAATGGTACTGGGATTTGATCTTAGGGCTTTATACCTGCTTGTTTGGCAACTGTGCTATTGTTATTTTTTGGATAGGATCTCGTGTTTTTGCCCAGGTTATTTGTTGAGATGGGGGTCTCACTGACTTTTTTGCCTAGGCTGATCTAAAACCATGGTTTCAGTCTGTGTTACCTGATTATGCTTTTAATGTCACATATTAAAAACAAAGTCTGGAGTGAACTTTAAGTATAAATTGAACATTGACTTTTAGCAAAATGATATCTGAAAATACAGATCTCTAAGTCACATTTGTTAGAGATGGGAATGAGGAATTTGTAATGGGAATTTCTAATTTAAAAATAATTCCAGTAAGTCAGTACCCATTGCTCATGGTATAGTTGTAGCTATTAAGAATGAAATGCCATGGTTTAGGTGTCTTTGAATTATATACCCCTTAACAAATTACTGCAGCTCATTGAATTTTAAGTGTTTTTTTTTTGTTTTTGTTGTTAGTGGTAAGAGTCTTGTGCTTGCTCACCAGACACTTTACCGCTTGAGCCACATCCCCAGTCCTTTTTGCTTTCATTATCTTTTGATTAGGGTTTTGCTTCTTGCAACTTCTTAATTCCATTTTCCGTGTAACTTTGAGCTTTCATGTAGGCTTGAACTTTCATGCCCAGATTTTTATAGGTGGAGATAGGGTCATACATATCTTTGCTTGAGTTGACCGTGAACCATGATCCTCTCAATTTCAGTCAAAATGTCTTTTTTTAAAAAAATTTTATTTATTTTTTATTGTGAAAGTAAATCAAAATATCTTGATTAACTACTGTCACAGGCTTCAGCTACCACACTTGCCAAATAGTTTTGCATTTTAACATTCGTAGTAAAGCTATATTATTTATGTGCCATTATTGAATTATTTTGTCTATGTACTCAGTTTTATATTTCTCTATATTTTTGTCTCATATCTTTGATATCAAATGATTGGATTTGGCTTTTTTATATATGGTATGCCATATTGTTTAGTTGGTGTGTTTAGGACATCTGTAATTAAAGAAATTATCAATATGCTTGGTCTAACTATGCAGTTTTGATTTTGCTCTCTAGTTCTCTCATTTTTTTTACTATCTGCTTTTGATTGGAGATTTTATATAATTAATTTTTGTTATCATTTTCCTTGCATTAATTATTGATGCTTAAATTTAAGTGTATTATTTTATTAAGATTTGTCTGTGTTCCATGTTTTCCCTTTTTTTCAAGTTATATGAACTTTTAATTTTTTAGCATCCATTTAAATTTTATGTGATTTCGACTAGTACTTCTGTAATTTTTAAAAGTTATATACTCTTTGGAGTTCAAATAAATGTCTGCTTTTTGGGTCCTGTCTGGAGGTTTGAATTCTGGACCTGGAAGCTGTGCCTGAGTTTTTATGCTCAAAGCTAGCACTATACCACTTGAGCCTCAGCTCCATTCCTGGCTTTTTGGTACTTAATTGGAGATCAGAGTGTTTTGTTTTCTTTTGCTGGGCTTGCTTTGAACTGTAATCCTCAGATCTCATCCTCCTGAGTAACTAGGATTACAGGCACCAGCACCTGGCTTATCTGCATATTTTTGAAGTATGCCTTGCATATGATTATCAGTGAATCTTTAGCAGCATCAAAGTGTCTTCTAGCTAAAGCAAGTAGATTAATTACAAGATTGCTAGAAGGATTAGAGACACCAAATGGGAAGAATCCCCTGGAAATCTTGAAGCTGTTACATAATCAGGGACTTAGGATCACATTGGTTCCCGAACACTTATGGTGCCACTTTCTACCACCACAGCCATTTTGTATGTTGGTTACCTTACTTTTCCTGCTGCTATAAACAAAAGCAGAATACATTTCTTTTTCTTGTTTTGTAATTTCTTGCTACTGGTGGAGTAATGAAGTTGTAAAACAAATAATAAAAATTCAGTTTTTAGGACCAGCACAGAACTAAACATGTGTTCAGTTGATTTTAGTCTGTCAAGGGCAGTGATCTTACCATTTTTATTTTATAATTTTAGTATTTAACTTAAACTGTCACACAAAAGGTTCTCAAAAAGTATTTATTAAATATTTGTTATTTTATGTAGGGCTATTTTTGGACATAGTATATGGGATTAAAGTCTCTTTTTTTCTTGCATACACAAAAATATTTTCAGTATTTCAGAATTCAATTTTATTTGTGCAAGAACCAGTGCTACTCTATTTCAATCTTGGCACCTAATATAGCACGAGGCATATTTTTAATACATGAATGCTAGGTATTCTGTATTTGCTCATAAAGTGTGTCATTAGAACTAACTTGTTGGTAGTTTGATGATAACATTACTCATCATTTTAAATCCAACTTAATTTTCATGGTTTACTTTCTTTCTTTTATAGCATCCAACACTTGGCTTGTTCCAGAAACTAAAGGAGCTATTGTACAAGGTGGATATGGCCATACAAGTGTGTATGATGAAATAACAAAGTCCATTTATGTTCATGGAGGCTATAAAGCATTACCAGGCAATAAATATGGATTGGTAGATGATCTTTATAAGTATGAAGTTAACACTAAGACTTGGTGAGTAGATGGTGTATAAGTATGATGAAAAATCTGACATTAGTTGTATTTTATATTTGTATAGTAGTGGTATTTAGTAAATTCTTTCACAGTAAAAATTTTTAGACTTAAAAAGTCTATATTGCAACTATAGTGCATGCTTCCATTTAACAACAGTACAAAATAATGTAAAGCTATCATCTCTACAAATGGATTCATTTTAGAATAGTTTATAATGCCATAAAATATGTATACATTTTTATAGTAAATAATGATGTCATATTCATTTTAGTGAGTAGATTTGCTTACTAGTACAGTTCTAAGTTTGGTATCATCTGCCCCCATATTTCTTCTTTTTTATACTTTTATTAATATTTATGTTAATAAAAGTTTTTTGTTAACTTCTTATGAAATACATAACTTGTGTCATTAAAGTCTGTTTTCCCTTTTCGTTGCTATAAAAACTATTACACTACATACCTTTTACTAGTCATCACATGTGCATGCAAAGGTTTTTCTATGATATATACTTAAACATACAGTTGTTATGTCTGAGTGTATTAGTGCTTTCAAATTTATTGTGTAGGAAATGAACAAAACTTTATTTACAGCAAGGTATGAGTGTTCATATTTCTTTGTATTCTCTTTAATACTTGCTTGATAACTGTCAGGATTTTTGCTCTTGCCTGTGATGGGTTGACTAGGGTATCTTACTAATATTTCAGTGTGCTTTCCCAAAGGATTATGAATTGTGTATTATATATCTATTGTCATTTACAAATTTTATTTGCATTATCTTTAAATATTTGTTCAAATGGGTTTCAGCTCAGCATGTCAATTTCTGTAGTTTCCTACTTGTATCCATATCATTCTTTTTATGGTTATATATTACTAATTTTTCACTTACTGAACTTATTGATATTGAGTGTCAATGCAGAATTTTTCTTATACTCATTCCATTGTAAAATATGAGAAATGACTTTTATTTTAGACAGTTTAAACTCTTTTGGACTTCTAGCATGGAGTTCCTGTAGATATTTTGAGGAAAAACTTTTCCACTAAACTGTGATTTGTTCTGTCTCTTTCACTTTCATATATATACTTTAACTCTCTATTTTTTTTGCAAAAAAGATAAAATTATAAAACTTTTTCTTTTGGGATATGCATGATATTATTTCAAAAGTGCCAAAAAGTACCAAGCATCAGACTGAAGAATTTCTATGAACACTAAAGAGGATAAGTATAACAAAACCGCTCAGACTTAGACATGTTATTGTAAAATTTATATTTTTAAAATTGAAGCTAAATTTACTTTTTAGCTATGCATACAATTTCAAAAATTCTACATGCTCATATACTTTGATATATTCTACATTGAGCAACATTTATGTCAGCTTAGAAAAATATCTTCTCAAAGTTTTACCATTTCTTCAAGTAAAACATTCAAGATCCGGATACCAGTGGCTCATGCATATAATTCTAGCTACTCAGGAGGTTGAGATCTGAGGATTGTGGTTGGAAGCCAGCCAGGCAGTAAAGTCTGTGAGGCTCTTTATTCTAATTAACCACTAAAAAACCAGAAGTGGAATTGGGTGCCTGTGGCTCATGCCTGTAATCCTAGCTACGCAGGAGGCTGAGATCTGAGGATCGCAGTTCAAAGCCAGCCCTGACAGGAAAGTCTGTGAGACTCTTACCTCCAAAACTACTAGAAAACCGGAGTGGCACTGTGGCTCAAATGGTAGAGCGCTCACCTTGAGCTGAAGAGCACAGGGACAGTGCCCAAGCCAAGTTCAAACCCCACGACCATCAAAAACAAAACAAAACAAAACCAAAAACAAACCAGAAGTGGAAATGTGGCTGAGAGTGGTAAAGCACTAGCCTTGAGTGAAAAAGTTCAGGGACAATATTCAGGTCCTAAGTTCAAGTCCCATGAACCAGAATAAACAAAACAAAAATAGCAAAGCATTCAAAGTAATAAAACTTACAAAAACATGAAAAATGAAAGCATTCTTGTTTTGGGGACAATACTAAGCCTGACAAGTAAACAAACAAACAAAAAAAGTAATTCAGAAAGCATGATGCAAATGGTTCAAAGCAAACATCAGCCTAATTCTATAATAATGACTTAAAAAAAACCTTAAAAAAAGTAAGCAAGACAAAAATGTTTTCAAATAAGGATAGAGAGAATTTGACCACAGTCCTTCAAAAAATAAAATGAATTGAAATAGAATAAAAATGATTCCAGAAAGAAGAGAAATCTGAATGATTATCATGTAAAATATAATAGCAAGAGACTTGAATCTATCTATAATTTAAACATGAAAATAATGGTACATTACTTAGGAAGAGAGGTAAATGAGTGTTTAGGAAATATGTGAGAGTTGTATCATGTGATAATTAATAAAATCCGCTGATTAGCTAATGGCAAAGGGTTTGTTTTGTAATCATTAAGTAAAAATGAAAATAATAGTAAAACACCTGCTGTCTAATAAGCACCTGTATCTAATAGCTGAGAAAATGAGAATAATAAATGATAATTTGTGAATCTGCACAAAGGCAAAAATAACATAGTAAAGGATCAAAACAGATATATCAATGGGAAAATAGTAAGATGGTGTATTTAACTTCAAACAGATTATTAATTATTCTGAATTAAAATTACTATTCTAATTTTCCTAATTTTTAAGAAAATACTTTCAGTTAAGAGCATATTTTAGGCATCTGTTGCTTAGAAAGATAGACCTTGAATAAAGATATTCAGAAAAATTGAAAATAAATTACTAAATCACTAAAGCAAATGACTAAACCAAAGTATAGCATATATATGTATATATATTTACTGTATCTATCTATCTATCTCTGTAGGTAATATAGATATTTTATAATATCAGGAAAATGACAATTTAAGTCAAGCATCAACCTCAAAATTAGAATAGTTCTGGGTTTGCACAAATACTATAACTAAGCATTATTTGATAAAATTGACGGAATAATAGTACCACTACTTATCCACTTAGTTGCTAAAACTTAAGACTGCTAATACTCAGCATGTATAAAGTGGTAGAAACTTGCTCAATGTGAATACACATATATAGGTAACTAATGCATATATTCTATTATTATATGTTTACGTATATATCCAGCAAACATGTGTCCATTACAGTTATATAGTCAGTCCATTAATAGCAATGCTCTTTGTTATAGTCACCAGCTAGACACAAATGAAATGTCCAACAACAGTTCAAATGGATAAATTAATTGTATATTCGTATGCTAGAAAGTTGTTCAGCAATAATAATGAAATAATTTTCTGTATGAACCTACACGGTTGTATTATTTCAATATAATATTAAGCAACATAAACTGGACACAAAAGAATACACAGTATAAGATTTTATTTATAACCCCAGTGTTTGGCACCAAGAACTATTAACCTGTATCCTTAGAAATCATGATAAGTGTTGTCTGAAAAGCATCAGGCAGTAACTGAGAGGTAAGAAGGAAGTTTTCTTAAGTGATTACACATGTGTGTTCACTGTGTGTAATCCATTGAATTATACACAAGAGTTTTGTACATTTTGGTATATATGTCATTCTTCATGATTTATCTAACATAGTTGATTTCAGTTCTCAGATTAAAATTGTATGCTACTAGATTATAATACTCTGGCATCCCAATAGAGGGTTAACTTTTAATGTTCATCAATTAAAATATATATTTCTTTTTGGAAAAGGACTGAGACATAAAAATTCAGGATTTACTCAAATATATTGCTATTCTCTCATGACTTGAGAAGTAGTTAGGTCTGGTTTCTTTTTAATTGAAGACTAAAAAAAGAAGCAGAATTTATTTTCTTTTATTTTTTGCCAGAACTAGGACTTGAAATCAGCTTTTTTTTTTTTTTTTTTGCTCCAGGTTGTTACTTTTCCACTTCAGCCATAGTTCCACTTCAGACTTTTTGCTGGTTAATTAGAAACAAGAGTCTGGGATTTTTCTGCCCAGTCTAGCTTTGATTTGTGTTCCTCAGATCTCAGCCTCTTGAGTAGCTTTGAGTTCAGGTATAAGCCATAGTGCCTTGCCTAGAAATAGCATTCTTGGTTTATAAGAGCTCCCATTTCTGAAAAATGATTCCTCTTATATTGTTAGTGTGTTTATTTCATTGATCTTACCCTTTACTTTGAAACTTAACCATTACTGTTTAAGGGCTTTGTAAAATGAGACATTTTTCAACATTTTCAGAATGTTTTGCACAAGTTTATAGAACTTACAACAAGAGGCCTACATACACCTTCACTGTTCTTTCTTTTTTATTTCTACAGTAATAGAAACCTCAACTTTTCTTGGCCTTTTATTGATAAAGCACAAGTTTCATGTGTGTACAATATATTACATTATCATTTAAATCTTGCAGTAGAAATTATCAACTTATTTTTCTTTTTGGTAGTACTGAGGTTTGAACTCAGGGACCTTATACTTGCTGGTAAGCCACTCTTCCATTTGAGCCATACACTAGTCCTTTTTTGCTTTATTTATTTTTCAATTATGGTCTGACATTTTTGCTTACGTAGCTTAGACTTTGATACACATATTTATACTTTCTTTGTAGCTGGGATGACGAAGACACACTGTCACATTCAGCTTTTTATTGGTTGAGTTGGAGTCTTGACAACCTTTTTTTTTTGGTCAGTCGTGGGGCTTGAACTCTGGGCCTGGGCACTGTCCCTCAGCTCCTCAGCTCAAGGCTAGTGCTCTACCACTTGAGCCACAGTGACACTTCAGCTTTTTCTGTTTATGTGATGCTGAGGAATCGAGGGCCTCATGCATGTGAGGCAAGCACTCTACCACCGAGCCATCTTCCCAGCCCTTGACAACTTTTTTGCCTGGCTGGCCTTGAAATGTGGTGTTTCTGATCTTCACCTACTGAGTAGTTAGGCATGATCAACATTGCTTGGCTTCAGTGCTTTTAGCCCCCCACCTTTTTTTTTGTCGGTCGTGGGCCTTGAACTCTGGGCCTGGGCACTCAGCTCTTCATCTCAAGGCGAGCGCTTTACCACTTGAGCTACAGTGCCACTTCCGGTTTTCTGGTGGTTTATTGGAGATAAGTTTCACGGACTTTCCTGCCAGGGCTGGCTTTGAACCGCGATCCTCAGATCTCAGCCTCCTGAGTAGCTAGGATTATAGGTGGGAGCCACTGGCACCCAGCTTAGCCTTTTCTTTAATGTGAGAAAAAGGTTTTCAACTATGTTTTTAAAGATATTAAAAAGTAAAGTAACAAATGTAAAGAGAACACATCTATGATACTATATTCTGCACTTTTAAGAAGTCTTCAAGTCACATATTCTTTATTTGGTATTTGTATATAATTATTTCTTTTTGAAAGTGTAACCTCTTCCTTCATTTTCTTCCAGTTTTTCCCTCCCGAACTTCTCCTCACCTCCCCCAATATTGTATAATTCATTTTCAACATAGTGTTTTAGAAGTAACATATTTTTAAAAAATATTTTTATGACATGAAACCTAGTTATATGAAATGATTTTTCCTAGTTTTAATATAGTAGCAATTATTTTTAGTACAAGTTAATTTAATTTAATATAGAAGTTATTAGAATTCTTGTGATTTCTCTAAGAACTTTTATGATCAGAGGTTTTGGAAAATGATATAGGACAATTTTTAAAGTATTCATTAAATCACAAATACTGATGACATACTATTCATCCTTTTATATTTCTTTGACTATTGAATGTCTGACATATTTTCACCAACAATTTTATTGATTCTGTCAAGCTCTGTGTGAG
The DNA here is from genome assembly GCF_000151885.1 of Dipodomys ordii. Lineage (NCBI taxonomy): Eukaryota > Metazoa > Chordata > Mammalia > Rodentia > Heteromyidae > Dipodomys > Dipodomys ordii. The sequence goes on from NW_012267252.1 coordinate 15,343,450, forward strand.
AATAATTCTAGTATGTTTCCAGCAATGGAGATACATAATTTAAAGTGTGAAATTTTAATGGTACATATTAATGAGGAAAATAATAGAAATATATACATATATTTGTACCTATATACAGTAAAATAGTGCAGTATTTATTAAAAAATAAATGCAAAATATTTATATAGGGAAGAAAGACTTTTGTTTTTGTAAGTATCATATGTTCTGAGTTTTGGGTTTTTTAAAAACTTAGTTCAAATCACATTTTGATAGAATAAAGAAATAGTAATAATTTTACTTTTTTTTTGTCGGTGGTGGGGCTTGAACTCTGGTCCTGGGCACTGTTCCTGAGCACTTTAGCTCAAGGCTAGCACTCTACCACTTGGGCCACAGTGTCGCTTCTGGTTTTCTGGTGGTTAATTGGAGATAAGAGTTTCACGGACATTCCTGCCCAGGCTGGCTTTGAACAGCGATGATCCTCAGATCTCAGCCCCCTGTGTAGCTAGGATTATAGGTGTGAGCCACTGGTAAAATTAGCCAGCTAATTTTACTTTTTAACAGTTATTTAAAAAATGTATGGTACTTGCTTTTTTCCTAGGTTCCTTTCCTAAGTTGAAGAATATTGCATGTGGACAAAGAATACATGAAAACATGCATATGTATTTTCAGAGTCTTTGTAAAATGTGCATCTGTTCAGCTGAACTAAGAGATAAGATATTATAATACCCCAGAAGTCCTCCTATATTTCTTCTGGATGGTATTACACTGCATGAGCCCCAAAGAGATATAGCCATCATTTAATATTGTCTTAGTTACTTCTTAAACCTTACAGTTTTTTTTAACCCTTCATATATGTATTTGCAAGCATACTAGTATGTCTCAGTTTGGACTGTACACATATTGTTTAAACCTTATATTCTTCCTTTTGAGAAATTAAAAAAAATCAACTTTTGAGTTTTATTTAAAGAGTGGTCAGAGAAGACCTCGCTTCAGACAGCTGATTAAAACCGGGGTGGGGGTGAGCCTTGCAAATATCTGAGGAACAAATTTTCTAGGAATAGGGACAGCAGCTTTGTCCCTAGTGTAATATCCATATGACAGGAATGCTTTTGTCATTTGGAACAATACAAGAATGGATATCGTTGTAGGAGAATGTGCTGGAGAATGGTGAGGAAAGTAGTAGGAAATATTATGAGGGGTACCATGTAAGGTATCAGAGGTCATTGTCATATTTTTACTTTCACATGGGTTCACTAAGGGTTCAGAACATAAGTGTGGCATGCTCTGACTTAGGTGTGGTTAGGAGTATTTTGGTTGATTTATTGTAATTATAACACAAAAGTAGAGATAGGAAAACCATATTATTCTAAGGAAGAATTGGTTGCATCTGGGATCAGTGATGTACTGTGAAGGTGATGAGAGTTGGTTGGCTTTTGAATATATTTTCAAAGTGGAACTAATAAGGATTGGCTAAACGATGAGGTTGACGAGAGAGAGAGAGAGAGAGAGAGAGAGAGAGAGAGAGAGAGGAGTGATACATGAATCGACTTTTGGTCTCAGGACCTAAAAATATTGGATTGGCATTAATTGGGATTAGAACTTTGTCCAAGAAGTTTGCTTGGTGAAGGGGAAAATTTAGAAGCTCAACTGTGGATACTTTTAACATTCTTATTATATTCTTAATGGATATATTTCAGTATCTAGACTCTAATTTTCTGCTCACAGAGAAGAGAAACAACCAGAAAGGGATGTTGAAAATGAACAGTTAGTGAGTTAATAAGAAAATCAAGAGACTAAGAACACATTTTAAAAGAGAGAATTTGTTAGAAGCTGTAGACAGGCAAAGTAATACAGATTGAGAATTACCCAAACCCAAGTGCTAAATTTGAAATACCTTTAAAACTTTTGGTGTGTCAACACATCACTACAAGTGAAAAATTAAAAAAAACTGTATAATATTGGCTTTAGGTTATTGTAAGTTATATATGAATCAATAAATTTTATGTCTGTATTTTGGCCTCATATCTAAGATATCCCATTATATATTTGCAAATATCCCCAGATCTCAAAACCCTGAAATTTATAACACTTTGGCACAACTATTTGAGTAAGAAAGACAACCTGTATGAAATTGAGAAATGATCAGGAGATTTGGAAAACTGATTTTCTTTTTTATCTCAAAAAGGGAAATTTCAGAGTGGAGGTAGTAAAAGATTCTAGTTCTCCTGGGTTAACTGAAGATAGGAGAAGAGCATAGCTTTTCTGAGTAGGTGAATTATAAGGGAAGGATATAAATAATGGAATAGATGGTAAGGGGATTGTATGAGAGGACTTGTTGCTTTTTATTTTGCTGGTATAGCTCCCTAAACTCAGGATCTTGCACTTACTGGGTTTTCTTGCTCATGGGTGGCACCGTTCCACCAGAGCCACACTTTCAGCCCAAGAGAGTTTATAAATGTTTGAGGAAATAGTTGTTTGTAGCCTGACAGGAGTGATCAAGAAGATGTGAAAAGTTTTAGAATTTGCTAGAGATATGATTAAGAACTCAAGTAACAGTGCATTCTAGGGAACAAATAGGAACTCTTACCTTGCAGCTTCATGGCAATTTTATTCATATGAATAGGAAAGAAGGCAGGCTACAGGAATACAAATGAAGGTATATTTGTAGAGGTATGAGAACTTGTGAATATTTTGATTTTTTTGATTTTCATAGTGAAATAGAAAGTGAAATGTTAGTTGAGTGGGAGATATGGGAAGGTTGGCAGAAATACGACATGATCACTTAAAAGAGAGAAAGAGTGAATGGGTTAGGAAAATGTGGCAGAATTATTGTTTTCTCTCTACTAGGAAAACTCCGAAGTTTCAGATTATCATTTTAGATCCATTTTGAAGTGATTATGTACAAGATGAGAAGTAGGTTTTTAGTTTGAATCTCATGCATATGGACATCCATATTCCTAGCATCACTTGTGAAAGTGGCTGTTTTCTATAATGCATGTTTTTTGGTATTTTTGTCAAGAATCCTATTGCTAGAGCTTCATGAGCTCATGTATGTACTATTCCATTGTTTTATGCTTTTGTTTTTGTGCCAGTACCATGTTGCTTTGTTGAGTTCATCAAGTTTTCTGATATCTTCAATATTGCTCTAATTGTTCAGGATTGTTTTGACTAGGCTTTTTTGTAATTCCATATGAATTTTTGGATTCCTTTTTCTATTTTTGTGACTCTGTAGTTTGATTTGACTAAAATGACTAAATATTCATTTTGCTGATCTATGAATATGGCATGTTTTATGTTCTTCCAATGTCTTCAATTTCCTTCAGTTTTCTATAGCTTTCATTGTAGAGATCTTTCATCCTCTAAGATAACTTTATTTCTAGGTTTTTTTTAGAAACTATTTGTAAGGGGATATATAGAAATTCACATATTTTAAACATGCATATTTAACCATTTATATAATGTATATATAGTCAGAGAGGTCTTTTTTCCTTTATAACACATTTTTCCTTACAAATAGTGTCTTTATGGACTTTCAGAATTAAATACGGTATTTCATGTTGTACTTTTGTGTTATTAGAATAAAACACTCATAAATCTCACCCTTTGTCATACACAATTCAGTGGTCTTTAGTAGGTAGATTCAACCACCATCTACTGAGAAACTAAAGCCTTTAGCAGAAACTACCAATTACCCCTTCTTTCTAGTCATTGCCAGCCACTAAGCTACTTTTTTTCTCTATATAGTCTATTTTAAACATTTCATCAATAAATCCATATGAAATGTAGTTTTTTGTTTCTGATCTTAAGAACTTAGTACTATGTTTTGAAGGTTCATCTGCAATGAAGCATGCTGTAATATATTTTAAAATTTTATTCTGTAGGACTATTTTGAAAGAAAGTGGGTTTGCCAGATACCTTCATTCAGCTGTTCTTATCAATGGAGCTATGCTTATTTTTGGAGGAAATACCCATAATGATACTTCCTTGAGTAACGGTGCAAAATGTTTTTCTGCCGATTTCCTGGCATATGACATAGGTATGTATCTGTTAGGATTATACAAAGTAGGAAATATTAAATTTCAGTGTAGGCAATCTTAAATAAATTAATTGATAAAATGTGTATATGTCACCTTAGAGATGAAATTCAAGTGATAGATTATGAATGGCATTTTCTTTAATTTCAACAGTAATAGTATATAAGCAAGAGAACAAAAGCACTGGAGTGAGTTACTGGTAGAGATCGAGGAACTGGGAAGTCATAAATTTTAATATCCTTTTAAAGACTTTTGAATATTGTATCAACATGTCAGCAATATACCAGTTTATTGTGTTTGTTATTATGTTTGTTTTGTTACTGGATAGATATGAAGTCTGTTAAATTATGTAAATTACAAACAGGAATACAAACACTATAGGTTTAGAAGGACTGAACCAAACTCCACTTACATAAATTATAGTAATATTTACTACATAAGAGAATCTGATAAACCTAGAGAAAGGAATTTGAAGAAAAAAGTAAAATTGAGATAAAATGGAAAAGCATTTATACTTAGGAATGGTAGTAACTGAATAAGATTTTGCCAGAGAACCAGAAATACAGTACATGCTATCTATAGTCTTACTGGCTTCTGAATGTTTTAGTGAATACATTCATTGAAACGCTGAAATTATCTTTCCAATAGATCAGTGAAAATAGTGCTTTTATGTTGTTGATAACATGTAGTTGAAATTTATAATATACTTAGTGGGACCTAAGATCATAATTTATTGGTGGTGCAAGCAAGTAATGTACCAAAATCAAAAGTATTAGGAAGCATGTTGATAAATAAAAATAAAAGAGGTCACAGAATTACACACTTAACAGATATAGGAAATATCCTTTTGATCTTAATGGTCATAAATGTACCTAATCTACTTTGGTAAATTATTTTAAGTGGGAGCATGTAAAGAAAATTATGACAATTAAAAAACACTTTGGTCTTTATGCAGGTTTCAATTTGACAATAAATTCTCATAAATAAAGTTAAATATGCTAAAGTATGTGACAAATCATTTGACCTTTCATAATTTAAATCTTTACCTTTTTGAAATCGTAATTTGAAGTGATAAATTATGATGAATGTAGAACTGTCTAGCTTTTTTTGGCAGTGGTTCTTTTTTTGAAATATAATTTTATTATTACTATTAAAGTGTTGTATAGAGGGGTTACAATTTCATAGTTCAGGTAATGAGTACATTAATTTTTTTGGACAATGTCACCCCTTTCTTCACTTTTCCCGTTTCTCCCTCCCATCTCTGCCCATAAGTTGTGTAGCTTTTTAAAAACTCATTCATCAGTGTTGAGACCTGGAAAAATAGTTTGAATGAAGCACTGAGTAAAAGCTTGTAGCCTTATTAGGTTCTGTTACTGTCAAGACAACAGCCTGTCACCGTAATGTTTTAGCAGTGATGATGAGAGGGTGAGCTGATTTTTGTAGTGGTGGATGTAAATTTTATGTTTTCCTGCTCAACTATTTTTCTCCCATGAAAATTTTTCTTAAAATGATAGAAATGTTATTGTTGTTATTAAAAATCCACAGACTATGATTTTGAAATTTTGTAATAACTTTTTCAGAATTTCCATACAATATTTGTACTATGATAAAGAATTTATGAATGAGCGGTTTGGTAGTTGATGCTGGTAATGGTAATTATTTATGTTTTTCCATATTATTGAAAATTACAGTTCAGATTTTCATGTGGCTGAAAAAAATTACTAAGATAAAGTAGATGTTATATTTCAGAAAGGAAGAAAAAAGATGAACAGAGATTAGATTATTAAATAGTGTAATTGCCACAAATTTTCTAACTGATAGATACTATGTAAAGGGATTTATATACAAAATGTGTAACTACTCCAAAGGTCATGTAACAAAGTGTTCCAGTCCTTATTTTAAAGATTAAACAGAAAAGAGAAATAAAAACATATCCAAAATCATCTATCTGAAAGGGTAGATCTAGCTTATACTATTCCTAAAAGTTAGAATGTTTCAAATTCTTTATTAAATTCTTAATATGATAAACCTTAAACTTAGTAATATTTATTTTTTACCTTTATGGATAGAGGCAAATATCAGTTTTGCTCTTTTGCAATAAATTATTTTAAGACTGAAGCTATGTTTCAAATAGCTTTAGATTTTAAATTTCTTTCCTGTGAAAATATGGACAACAAACTCATAAAGACAGCCATATAATTCAACATAGTCTAAAATTGTTTTTTCTCATTTGATTGTAGGAGTTCCCAGTAAAGTTCTTCCATAGGATCATTATACTTCTGTTTTGGTACATTAAATGTTGCAGTATTTTCTAAAAATATTTTTCATATAGAAGAAAGTGTTTTTCAAAGTAATCATTGTCCTTAGGTAGTTTGTGGAAATAAATATAGGCATTGTATAATGAACCAACTTTGAAACAAATGTGTTTTTTTTGGAGAAAATGTTATGTTGCTATTTTTTTCAGTATGGTATGCAAAGACTTTTCTTTACCTTTTTGGTGTATTTAATTGGAAAATACTTGAACACTTATCTACTTTGTGCTATATATACGATTTATAAGCAAATTGGAATATATGCGATAATGCTAAATTTTCCTATTGTACAATGTACAGTTTTTACCCCTACTGCTATAGTAATTTTCATAAAATGAATATCCAGAATCTTTAGGAAGATAATTTGGCCTTCACAATTCCCACTATATTATACATGATTGATATAGATGGTATATACTGGTGGTTTTCAATCATGTCTCTATCTTGGTATCCTCTATGAAGGTAGTTGGGGAAAAATAATCTAACAGGACTACATAATCAGATACTTTGTGATTATTCATTGAAATGTAGTTGATAGCAGAGCAAGAGTTCGTGAATAACTCTGGATCTCCTGTATCATATGGTATGCTGCATTATACATGCTAATTGTAAATCTAGATTGAAGTCAGCTTTTAGAATCTGTAAATTATTAACATTATTATTATTATTATCATCTGTGGTATTATTACTTTCAGAAAACCACCATGATATCTTTCTTAAGATTAAGAAGATTGTTCTGGCAAACATTGTTTTCTATTCAGAATTCAGATGAAATTCTGAAACAAGATGAAAAACAACCGGTTCATCACATTTTTCTTCATAAAGATAATAGGAGATAATATGTATACGAAAATGTAATTTCCTGAATTATTTTATCTCAGAAGTGGGGAGAGAATAGGATTTATATGAGATACTTTGTATCTTGTACAAAGTAGAAGAGTTGAACTTTTAAACTAAATTTAATTAATGATATAATTTAAAAACTAACTTCCTTGAACATGATAGTTTTATTTATGAAATTAATTTGTTGATAGATGATTATTTAAAAACAAAATCAATAAAAACCAAAAAGTTATTTCATATTTGAAGAGGTAATATAATTTTAATTGGTATTGTATTGTAGTGTTTATACTTAATGGTTTTGTAATTAGTATAATTGTAGCTCAGTGTACCTATAAAACATTACATATAACTATTTATGAAGCATAGAATATATGAGTTTTTTCAATTCTATGGAGAGTTATGTGTGTATGCATGTAGAATGGACTAAGTTTTATAAGGCATACAAAGTCATGACAAACTCATGTAAGAGTGAAATCACCTAATTGATATTTTGAATGATTCTACAAAATGCTGAAAATTCCAACTTTTTCTCTTCATAATTATTTTCATTTTCTGGATGTGATTTTATTAGTTTCTGCATCTGTTAGTCAATATTTCTCAATGTCTTTTGTGAAATTATCAGCACTTTTCTGTGAGTAAAGTTGCCTGGCTACTAGAAAAAGCTAGTGTGTTTCTTTGTAGGTCAAGAAAACCCCTAAAATCATCCACACATCTTTTCTAATTTATTGCGTATTTGTTGATTGTCTTAGGCAGTATTGTGACTTTTGCTCAAGCTACCCCCCCGCACCCCAACATTTGTCCTTGGTGGTTAATGGAAGAAATAGCATCTCTTTGCTCCTCACCCACCAAATTTTCACTCTGTCTTCCCCATGTTCCATTTCTCTTCTTGGTTTGTTCCTCTTCCTCCTCCTCCTCCTCTCCCTCCTCCTCTTCCTCTTTCCTCTCTCCCTTCCTCTCCCCCCTCCTCCTTTTTATTTTCATATTTTATTTTTTAAAAAATATTTTGCCACGTGTTGGTGGCTCACGCTTGTAATCTTAGGTACTCAGGAGGCTGGTTTGAAGCCAGCTTGAGCAGGAAAGTGTGTGAGACTCTTATCTCCAGTTATGCCAGAAGTAGAGCTGGCTCAAGTGGTAGAGCACTAGCCTTGAGCAAAAAACCCTGCAGGAATAGCACACATGTCCTGTGTTCAATTTCCAGGACTGTCATAAAAAGTTATTTTGTTTTTGAATTAACATACAATTGTAGAGAGGGTTTTATTGTGATATTTCCATATGTTTATATAATGCATGTTGAAAAATTTACCTCCTTTACTGTGTTCCTATTCAATATCCTATTATACTTTGGGAGTTTGTTGATTTTTTTCTTCTGATCTAACAGGAAAAATTTTGAATAGTCTTTGGGCCAGAAGAGGGCATTTATTAGCATAATAAGATACTCAAAATTATTTTATTAGTAGATTTAATATTTTGAGGTATATTTGAATTTCCAGCAAATTGCTAAGAAAATAGTGACTACAAGACATAAATCAAGGAGAAAGGAATGTGATGATAGATTTCTGTCTTTTTAAACATGTCTCCAGTATTGCTTTAGATAAAAAATGTAAAAATTCTCCAAAGAATGTATCCACTAAAAGCAGTTTTTAAAGGTCTTAAAATCCCTGAGTGTAAAGTCAGAGGAAAACACTCATGAATATAGAATAAAAAATTTCAAGAAAATTATTAGCAGATTGAATGCAACAATTCAAAATATAATAAACTGTGACCAAAAATTATTTATTCTAGTGAATAAGACATTAATAATGTAATTTATGATACCATCACTTTATTGAAGCCAACAGGAAATACTATTTTATGTTCAATGCTGTACAATCATTAGTCAGGTGTTGTGGTACATGATTGTATTTCTTGCACTTAAAAGTCAGAGGCAAGAGGAATGTGATCTTGAGGCTAGACTGGTCTAGATAATGAGTTTCAGGCCTGCATGGGATGCAGCGTGAAACCCTGATTTCTTTTTAGACTCAAAAGGAACAAGAGCAAAAGCAAACAAAAAATGAAACACTGTGAATCAAATAGGTATTTCCACTTTGGCATAGCTATTTATAAAAAAATCCATAAATATTGAAGGCACAAAATCCTGAGAAAAAGATATAGTTATAAATAAAGTAGACAAAGAAGCATTGTGTGTATTTAGAATATTACAGAAGTTTAGACCTCAGGTAAGGAATAAACAAAACTCCAGATAAGTACCAACTTTTAAGAGGTAAGTAAAAAGATTTTAGTCAATATTCAGAAATTTAGTTTTTAAAAGTATTGAAGTGGTTAAGGTTTTTCTTTGTCATTTTGTTTTGACTCTTGTATGTATTGCCTGTGCTTTCTTAAACTTTTCAGCCATTTAATTAAGACTGATTTAAGTACTGGTCCTTAGGTATTAATACTGATATTATGAATAATATGGAATATCAAAAGGAACCTCAAGCAGTGACCTCAAAGTATACTTGATGCAGATTTTCTTGGAAAAATAAGAATTTATAGAAAAACTAGCCAATGAATGTGTTTTCTTTCTGCATCATTTTGTACAGTTGATAAGCCAATATCTGAATTCTTTAGTTCTTAATGTAATTAGATGGATCCTTCTGGTTTTAAGATTTCAGATGTTTGCTGTAATATGAGAGACTATTATCTCTAATGATTTGATTTTAAGTGCATTGAATATATGGTTAAGTACCTTGTATCATAGGGTTGTAAAAAAAACCCCCATATTTTAGAGTGTGTTTTACTCCAGCTTTATTATTATGTGATTTTGGTTAGGATGGAAGTTATTTTGTGTGTCAATTTACTTGATATCCTTCACTATGTATAATTTGCTTTCATTTGTCTAGGCTTGAACAGATTATGAATAATGACTTTGTGTGCTTCAGAAGTGTATTTTCTTCTTGCAAGGACATATAATTATAGATTGTAGTCAAACAGATTAATTAATCAAAGAGACTATAATGTAAGAATGTGAATAGCCTACATGTAAACAAATTTTATTACCTAATTATTATTTTAAGACTTTTATTAGTACCTAAAGGTCAAGCTGACATATTTTCATTTTCTTCTTCTTGTTATTTGAACATAGAGGAGTCATCAGACGACCGTAAGTGTAAGATGAGGGTTTGATGCTGGTGCAAGAGTAGTGGATGACATGGGGTCTGCAGTACCTGCTTATTCTTATTGGTGTTGGAGTCAACTAATGATAGAACACGTGGTCACTTGATTACCTGTGACCCCATATTTCCTATGGGCTGAACAACATAGTGATAGTTTTCCACTGCAGATGGTATGTCTTTTGACATGTTTATATAGTCTTTATTGTGATTCTTTTACTGAGGCTTGTCATGCTACTTTTGACATCACCAATAGCCAGCATGAGTACTGGTTCATGTGGCCGTAGCTACATGGCTGCTTGGAGGGTATGCTAGCTTTTCAACAGAGCTGTTTTCCTGGCATCTAACCAGAGCTGACAACTTTTGCTGTCTTCTATTACCTTCTAATACCTTTAGTATTCCTAAAATTTGAATGTACTGCTTTCTGAACTCAAAGAGAAGCCTCTTGTGGTAGCAGATGCCTAAAGTCCAGAACTCACAAGGCTGAGAGAAAAATGAGAATTGCTTGAGTTAAGGCTTTGAGACTGGCAAGGACAACATAAGGAGGCCAATTAGATCAAGTGTATTCTTTGTTATGACAAAACAAAAGGGAGTGAATATTATCTTGAGGCAAAATTGTGGAGTATATAATATTTCTATATTTAGCTCACACTATTTCTTGTGAAGAAAAACTTTTCAATCAACTTTTCTGATAGGATTAGTAAAAAAACAATTTGTCACTTTGACAGCCATCTTAATCTGTTCTAACCATCATGAGTATTTTGTGTGGTGTCTACTCTTTAGGCTTTGTCTTGCTGGTAGTTGATTGTTATCTTTGTTTAAAGGAACAAATTTTTTAAAAAGAAAGTTTGATGAGATCCACTGTCCATTATCCTGTTAGGTTCTTTAGTGTGATACTAATTCATGTTATCCACTCTCTCTGGAATGTACTATTATTTCAGAATTTTTATATTGTTCTAGATATAACAGTCTTAGATGTTTTCACAATGACATATGAGGAAAAATGTGTAAGGACTCTTGGCATTTGCCACATTAGGTTTAATTAAATATATAGCCAGGGACTGAAGAAATGATCTCTTAATAAATCTGTGAAACAAATCATTTAAATAGATACAGGTGGACCCATTGCAACAATGAGATGTACAAATCATTATGTCGAAAAACGAACTTTACAACTTTGGCAGGATGGGGGGAGATGGGAAGGGATGGGAAGGGGAACCAAAGGAGGAGGCAACAATGCTTGACAAGAAAGGTACTCGTTTTCTTGCCCATGTAATTGTAACCCCTCTGTACGGTATTTTCACAATAAAAAAAAAGACTAAATAAGAATAAAAAATAAATAAATCTATGGACCCATTTTCTGCTAGAATTTATCCAGGATGCCATTTTTTTCTTCATATCCTGATATCTTTCTTTGTATAAGAAAGTAATGATGGGAAGTGGTGCTGTAGCTCAAGTGGTAGATCGCTCACCTTGAGCTGAAGAGCTGAGGGACAGCGCCCAGGCCCAGAGTTCAAGCCCCACGACCAACAAAAAAAAAAAAAAAAAAGACAAAAAACAAACAAACAAAAAAAGAAAGTAATGATGATACTTCACACTTCCAGATGTCAATGACTGTTCAGATCCTGTGTTCAACAGTACTTGAAATATTTGCATTGCCTTTTATCTCTAGGCTATCATACCCACTGAAATTATGTGGATGACTTTGAGGAAAACCTTACATATACTTGGTTTGGTATTGCAAGATCCTTTCTTATGGGCCTCAGAATTGTTTTAATTTTTTTATTGTAAAGATACTGTACAGAGGGGTTACATGAGTAAGGTAATGAGTACATTTCCTATTGAGCATTGTTACCCCCTCTTTTGTTTTTCCCCTACTATCCATTCCCTCCCCACCTCTCCAACTCCTTCCCACCAAGTGGTAAAATTCATTTTCAACTTAGTGTCTTGTACATCTCATTGTTACAATGGATAAAACTGTATCCTTGTTTCAGCATTTTGTTATTTCTCTTCTCTTCCCCAAATCAGAAAAATGTATATACAAGATGCAGGACACTGGAATCAAATACAGTAAAAATGGGTTATACCATGGGGGAAGAACATAAAAAAGAAACAAAAAATCACATAGTACATTAAAAACAACAGTGACAAAGATAAAACCTCTTGGTGTTAATTTTGTTTAACATCATCTTTTTTTTTTTTTTTTTGGGTCCAGTTATGGGGCCTGAACTCTGGGCCTGGGTGCTGTCCCTCAGCTCTTCAGCTCAAGGCTAGCACTCTACCACTTGAGCCACAGCGCCACTTCCGGCTTTTTTCTTTTTGCTTATATGGTGCTGAGGAATCGAACCCAGGGTCTCAGGCTTCAGCTCAAGGCTAGCACTCTACCACTTGAGCCACAGCGCCACTTCCGGCTTTTTTCTTTTTGCTTATATGGTGCTGAGGAATCGAACCCAGGGTCTCAGGCTTGCAAGGCAAGCGCTCTACCACTGAGCCACCTTCCCAGCCCCATTAACATCATCTTTTATGGTCATATTTACATAGCTTTTTTGGCCTCAGAATTTTGAATTTTATCAGAGAAAGGAATCCCAGGGGACCATGTGGAGGCAATCAGGCACAGGAGGAAGATTATTATAAGGTTTATTAGAGGGGCCATATCTCCCTGGGAGAGGAAGCACCTGGCACCTGTCCCTATCCAGGTAGCAGGAAGATCTGGGGCAGGAGGTGAGGTAGGTGTGTGCTCAGGTGTGTCTGGAGAGGGAGTGGTCAGTTGTATGTCAGGAGCTCCAGGGCAGGGAGGAGCTCAGGTATGGGTGGAACTGAGGACTAGAGGTGGGGATCATTACTAACCATCAGTTCTTCATTTCAGAAGTGGCTTACATTATAACATTGCATTATATTGTGATGTTTTGTTGCATTGCCCACTGTCAGTGTAGAGAGCCATTACAGTTTTAGCCATCACAGTCTTAGATCTGCCATTTTCCCTCCATTATTACATTTCTCTGGCTTTTGTAAATGCATATCTCTGTTTTTTTATATAGATATAATAATCTGGTAGATTTTCTGACATTAAATAATGTATCAATGCCAGCAAATAACTTACTTACTTCTAGATTTTTGAACTCTGGGCCTGGGTGCTGTCCCTCAGCTTTTCAGCTCAAGGCTTGTGCTCTACTACTTGAGCCACAGTGCCACTTCTGGTTTTCTGGTGGTTTATTGGAGTTTCACAGACTTTCCTGCCAGGGCTGGTGTTGAACTGCTGTCCTCAGATCTCATCCTTCTGAGTAGCTAGGATTACAGGCATGAGCTACCGGGGCCTGACTTACTTTTAGATTTTTAATCTCTGGCTCTACTTTTGGCTATAGAAATCTTTACATTTTACTCTTAACTTAGCATGGCTGTATTTTATATGTTTCTAGAAGTCAGTCTGAACAGCGAGTTTGTATCATCTTTTGCATCCTTGTCAAAGAAGTGAATCCTGTTTCCTTGGAGAGTGCTCTCAGATGAGTAAACTAATTCAGTAATGAGATTGTTGCTACCTTGATCAGGTTCCCCTCTGAATCTGATTGCTTCTGTGCTTCCCAGTTTCTACTAATATATGCTATCCTTAGATCTACTGAGTTATATTTTCTCTTTAGCATGTCACGTACCTGGATGAGTTATATCTAACTTAGCCTACCATTGAATCTGGTCAGTGCCCTGTAGGGGAGATGAGAATACATTCTGAGCAAGGCACAGATCTTATTGTAGAGAAGATTTTGTGTTGTATAATGCAGATTGTGAGAGCTACCTTTAGGAAGAAAAGTGTCAGATGCAGGAAAAATTGGAAATTTTAAAATTTGAGATAGGAGGAGTTAATATTTTATTCCATATGTCAGGGTCATATTCTTAGGAGCCTTGACCTTGGAACAACAAACTTCTAATTGGTGCATTCTCTATACTTGATAACTTTTTTGTATGATGCAAAAGAGACCTCTATCTTAACCTTTCATTTTAATTTTCTAAAATTCAGTAAAGCTAAGCTAAGCAGTAGATTTGAAATTCCTTTGGTTTATGGTTACAAATGGTTATGTTTTCTATTTTCCACTTACTTTTCAAATATATGATATATTGTACTAGCTAGCATATTCTTTTACCATGGTATACTTTCTTTTATATATATTTATATATTTATTGTAAAGACACTGTACAGAAGGGTTACAGTTACATGAGTAAGGTAATGAGTACATTTCCTCTTGAGCATTGTTACCCCCTCCTTTGTTTTCCCCAGCCTTTCCTTTCCTCCCCACATCCCCAACTCCTCCCTTACCCCCCCCAGTTGTAAAGTTCATTTTTAACATAGTGTCTTGTACACCTCATTGTTAAAATGGGTCAGCCTGTGTCCTTGTTTCAGCGTTTTGTTATTTCCCTTCCCCTCCCCACGATGCAGGGTACCCAAATCAAATATAGTGAAAAAAATGGGGGTTATACCAAGGGAAGAACATATGAAAGAAACAAAAGAAATCACATAATACATTATAATTATGTTAAAAGCAACAACAACAAAAATTAAACCCTCTTGCATTTCTATCTTGGGGTTCATTTTGTTTAGTACCATCTTACATGGTCATATGTGCATAGCTTTTGACCTTTTCTATTTGTCTGGTAAGTTTATCCTAGGTGGATACTAGTTATTGCAAGTAAGGGAAACCATGGGACCTATGGGTCTGTCTTCATTTAGAATAATTTTTTCCAAGTCTTTCCATTTC
Organism: Dipodomys ordii; assembly: GCF_000151885.1. Lineage (NCBI taxonomy): Eukaryota > Metazoa > Chordata > Mammalia > Rodentia > Heteromyidae > Dipodomys > Dipodomys ordii. Next base: position 15,358,512 of record NW_012267252.1, read on the forward strand.
TTAACAATTGGGGCGGTGTCATTCTTTCTCATGGAGGTATAGAATTCCATTATTTATATTATGTATATCTGTATATCTATATAACACATTTTCTTGATCCATTCATCTATTGAGGGGCATCTGGGTTGGTTCCATATATGGAACTCTCAGTAGATGAGTGGCAACTTTCTTAATTTGCTACAGCTTTTTTTTTTTTTTTTTGTCATTTGTGGGGCTTGAACTCTGGGCTTGGGCACTGTCCCTTGCCTCTTCAGCTCAAGGCGAGCACTCTGCCACTTTAGCCACAGCACCACTTCCAGTTTTCTGGTGGCTAATTGGACATAAGAGTCTCATGGACTTTCCTGCCCAGGCTGGCTTTGAACTGTGATCCTCACATCTCAGCCTCCTGTGTAGCTAGGATTACAGGCGTGAGCCACTGGTGCCTGGCCAGTTTGCTACAGCTTTAAGTTTCAGCAAATGAGTGATGGGCATCTGTGTCTTTGGATATCTTTGTTATATCAACCATATTGACAAGTGTCTCATTGCTAGCTTGGTTATATGTGGTTCAGTTCACAAATTCTATCTTATTCTTGATTTCTTCCCTATTTTTGACAATGAGGATGTTACTAACCTCTGAGATTTTGTTTTGATATCTATAAGAACATCACAAGAATATTCCTCAGAGTTGTTTTGAGAATTAAATAGGATGTAACACTGACATTCAGCATTATTACTCTTTTACTCTTGATCCTATTGCAGAGTATACTATTACAAATATGTGTTTTAAAGAACATTTAGTGGAATTTAGCATGGTTATTTGAGACATTCACAGTTTTAAAATATGCCAACAAATATGATTTTACTAAGATGAAACTCATTGAAATGAAGAAAATATCTTGGAGGTTTTTTTGAGTGTTGATCTTTGCTGATTCATATTAGTTGTATGTTTTGATGAGCTAGAGGTGTGGCTTGGTGATTGAACACTTTCTTGCCATAGGAATGGCCTGGAGTTCTATCCCTAGCACCACAAGAAAAGAAAGGAAAACAAAAGTAGGCAAGTTTTTGATCAGTTGATTTTCGCTGACTATTTTATAGATTTGGGCAAACATCAATTATGTTTCTCATTTCATTTTAGGGGTATAGTTCAAATAGTTTTTCTCTTGTGAGCAGTTTTACATTGACTACAGTGAAAATCACTTTACATAATTTTTTTTATTTGCTGGTCTGGAGTTTGAACTCAGGAGCTAGGCTCTGTCCTTGAGACTCTCTGTGCTCAATACTAACACTCTACTCATTGAGCCACAGCACACTTCCAGCTTTTTCTGAGTAGTTTATTGGAGATAAGAGTCTCAGGGACTTTCCTGCCTGGGCTGGCTTTGAACCATGATCCTCAGATCTTAGCCTTCTGAGTAGCTTGGATTATGGGTATAAGCCACCAGTGCCTAGCAACAAAAAACTATTTTAAAAAGTCATTTGGTAGCAGTTAGCATATTGACAGTTTTGTTTAACTATAACTTCTACTTTTACAGCATTTTCATTGCCTGAAAAGGAAACCCCATGCACATTAAGCAGTCTCTCCTCATTCATTCATTGACGACTACTATCATTTTGGTTGTACAGTTCAGAATATTTCTTGAGTCATATAATATGTGGCCTTTTATGTTTGGCTTCTTTCAGTTAATATGTCTTTGTAGTTTATCCATGATATGCCTTGTGTTAGTACATCATTCTTTTTATGGTTGGAATATATTCCATAGTATGTATATATAAATTTGTTATTCATTTATCTTGTTGGTGAACATTTATTTGGTTTGTTTTTGTCTTTTGAGTATTTTGTATATATATGATGATATATATGTATGTAAAAATATATACATGTATGTGTATTTTGTTTAAGTTCTACATTTTTTAAATATATATAACCAGAAATGGAATGTCTTGGTTATTTACTACTTCTGCTTAAGTTTTTGGTGTGCCAACTATTTTTCACAGAGGCTGTGCCTTTTTTTCTGTTGGTACTGGAGTTGGAACTCAGTAACTTATGCTTGCCAGGCAAGTACTTTACCATTTCAGCCATGCCTCAAGCCCTTTTTAGCTAGCACTGATTATTTGTGAGATCAGATCACTCTGCTGTGCATGTTTGGGCTATTGACCCATCTATTTTAGCTTTTCCATCATTGCTGGTATAACAGGAATGTGCCACCATGTCCAGCTTCCCTTTGTCGACATGGAATCTCTGGAACTTTTCTGCTCAGGATACCTACAACCACAGTTCTTCCATTCTCAGTCTCCCATATAACTTAGGATGACATGCATGCATCACTGGTTGAAAAGGAGTCCTGTGAATTTTTTCAGCCAGGTCTTGTCTTGAACTGCTCTTCTGTTCTCAGTCTCCTAAATAGCTAGGTTTACAGGCATGAGCCATGGGTACCTGGCAGGCTATGTCATTTCCATTCCTATAACAACATGGTGGGTGTGTCTGATACAAATTTGACACTGTCTCTTGTTTAGACTTTTTTCTCTTTTTGTTATAAGCATGAAAACTTATTAAAATTAACTTAACTTTTACATCTAAAGATTTTTAAATCTAAAAACTGACTTCAAAGATTATTTTCTTTTTTTTTAAATTTTATTTGTGAACATACTGTACAGAGGGGTTACAATTACATGGGCAGGATAACGCGTACATTTCTTACCAAGCATTGCAGCCTCCTCCTTTGGTTTACCCTTCACATCCCTTCCCAGCCTCCCCCCT